>NC_087176.1:17101590-17119090 GCF_035594125.1 Scylla paramamosain
CATATCATAAGGGCCTGGTGACAAATCACTGCATTGTGACAGAGCCATCTTTAGCTCCGAGATGGAAAAGGGGACATTTTAAGATTCACCCACAGCGGAAGTAAAGTTAACTCCACGATATTCTAAATGGCGACGATGGTGTGCCATAGGAGAATCAGGATCCTTCCTGAAAACACTTCCAAACTGCTCTACAAATACATCAGCATCCACCTTGGGATCAGTCATTATCTCTTCAGCATGAGACAAAACAGGAAAGGAAGGAAGCAAAAACTTCCCAGAAATCTTGCCTGAATGGGATTTTAGCTGTAATCGAGGATACTTAGTCTTTCAATGATGTTCACTGTGTATTCTTTAAGACCCGTCGAGTTTGACCTCGCGCCCTTCGGGGTCCCCTCGAGGATTGAAGGCAGCATGTTTCTCCCGCACAGCAGCAGAATAATCACTGTTTCACCAAGGGACTGGACGTTTGGGAAATCGACCAGACGTCCGAGGGACGGAATGGAGAGCAGTAGAATGTAAAATATCTGCAAAATATGTCGCAGCCTTGTCAGAATTATCGAAGTCTTCTAATGAATGAGTTCTGCAAAGAACTGCTGATCAGCCAGATCGCGAGTGGCAATAAGTAGTCTCCCAGGAGGAAAAAAAAAACGAGAAGGTAGGTCTTGCATGAGGCAGGTAAGGTCACCCCTCTCGAAAGGAACACCGTATGCACTTGCGGGCCAGAATTGCAAAGCCATCGTGACGGCCTTGCCCTAAGTTAAAATGATAATAAAATGCACAGTATCCAGGAGCAAGATGAACCGAATCTCCCACCATTGTTGCTTAGAGATATTCGCACCCTAAAGAGAAATGAGAGGAGATTCAGCTACTCCCGGAATGCACGCAAATCACGGCAATTTTTTGAAGCAATGTTGCTACTTTGAGGGGGTTTTCAGAGAAGCCCCAGAGAGTAGCTTTCCTTTGCCAGCCTGACAGCGAATCTTATCTGGAAAATAAATCAGAAACCTGAGATTGAGGATGTGATTTGGGGATAGCTACCCACGCACAAGTCTCTGAAACTTCTGAAAAGACCGGAGGAGGAGGAATCCTCGACATAGACGGATTGATATCGTTCCTGGAGGAAGACCTATTGGGAAGATGGGCTGAGAAACGTTTCTGGTGGGACTGAGGAGGAGGCATGGAAGATTTGTTTGTATGTGTCTCTAGAGGCTTAAAAACCTTTGAAATCATTCGTGGTTGAGAATCCATGGGAGCGTGAACATCTGCAATATGAACTTCAGTACGAGAAGTCTGTGAAGTTGTTGAAGATGCAATGGAGATCTCTGATGAAGATGTAATGGCTAAAGATGCAGAGGACGGCTTATCTGTAAAATCTTCCAAAATAGACAGTAACCGAAGGAGCGACACTCTCATAAGGACGGGAGGAAACAGTTGATGATTGAGAAAGGTGGCAAGGTATTACAACCACACTACCTGTAGTAGAGGTGGACGAGCTAGAGTGGAGTGAAGAGGCGTATGTCTGCCCCACCATCCTTTTTTCTAAAAAGAAGTTCCTGTCTGGCACTACCGAGACTAGTAAACTGAGAATTAGAGAGGTGAAGAATGCCCTGCTCAAGACGGTACCTATTGCACTGTTGAGAACGTAGTGGGAGAGCCTCCCTACAGAAGAAGCAATAGGGTTATAGTTTTTATTCAGGACTAAGGTGTGAGTCAAATGCTGAGCAGTGACTACAATAGCGCTGGTTTGGCCAGTTCTCCCTCCCATGACCGAACTCATAACACCCATAGTATTGTAAAGAACGGTCAACAAATGCCTTTACCGGAAGGCAAAGAGGACCGATCTTAACACGGTCAGGGATAAAAGAACCGTAGAAAAATGAACATGATCATGTTAATATTTCCTTTAACTTTGGCCATTCGATGAACATTATCGGACATAATTGAAGATTGTCATCTTCTGATAATTCGTACAATCCCTGGATGTAAATGCGTCCTTTGCATAATTAAATGTTCGTAGTGGCTTGATGGATTCCAAGATCCCATCAGAAGGGCATGATAGATGGAGGAGCATCTTTGCCTTTGTTAAATCTTTAGCTCTGATTAATACACCTTTGCCAAATTTCTTGATGTTATTTGTAGGGAGGACTACAGTCTCCCTTTCTAGACATTTGGCAGCGTGAAAAAAGTTTCCTCGACATTCCCTAAAGAATGCTACAAGCCAGTTAGGTATAGGTGGATGGCGAACTTTGGAGAACGTTCCTCAGCATCATCAAAAACATTAGGACAATAGTCGTTTTTGCTATCAACTACATTACTCGATCGAATGACCTCAGCCGTTAAGTTGTTGTCTCCAAGATGCAGATAATTTATTGTCTCTAGAGCATCTTTGGCCGCAATATCAGAAGTAAGTGTCACGTAGCACCGATTAGATGGACAATCGCCGTCGTATTTCAGACGGATACGAAGAACAGTTCCAAAAGGCTTGAAAATCGGATGGATAGCAAGGTATGACATGGAGTCATAGACATTGATGATCATAAGAGTGTCAAGACAAGAATCAACAACTGACGCAAGGGGTCTTTCACCATGAGAAGCAACAGTAGGGGGAGTACCAGCTCCTGCCTTCACATCACTATGACGCCCAGAGGGTGACGTTTCGAGGGCCTGGTTGACCGCCCCACGAGGACCGGAGGAGTTTTTATTTTTATCCATACAGATAAAAAAAAAAAAAATGAAATGGACCTCGATGGGGGGCCACTCCTTTCAAAAAAAGGCACCTCATGAATCGCTGATAACATCGCTTCCACACACACTATTCTCTCTCTCTCTCTCTCTCTCTCTCTCTCTCTCTCTCTCTCTCTCTCTCTCTCTCTCTCTCTCTCTCTCTCTCTCTCTCTCTCTCTCTCTCTCTCTCTCTCTCTTTCTGCATATATAATCTACATTTCATGCAAATTTATTTGTATCAGAGATCTATGCTTGCCTATGAATCATTAGAATTTGAGAAAAAAAATGCCTCTCAGTCAAGCTGCCCCCCCCCCCCTCTCTCTCTCTCTCTCTCTCTCTCTCTCTCTCTCTCTCTCTCTCTCTCTCTCTCTCTCTCTCTCTCTCTCTCTCTTTCTCTCTCTCTCTCTCTCTTTCCATTGTGAATTTCGTTTAAATTTGATAGGTTTCCTTTTAGTTATGATACTTCCCTTTAACGATGATGTTACATTTCTATTCTTTAGTTACGCCTTTTTTCCACACCACCATCGAAGATAAAAGTCAAGGCACGTTGGTGACTTTCGCTATTCGGGCAACAGCTTTTCAGGAATCAAGTAATGATCCCTATTAGCTTTTTCCTCCTCCCCCCAAAAAATACTTATTTACTAAGTAAGCTCTTTTTTCTTGGTTGTGGTGACGAGAGCGAGCGGGAGAGGTAGGTTCCTTCATGGCTGGCGGCGCGAGAGGAAGTGACCATAGATTAACACGGTCACTCTGACCGTGTGACCTTACTTGATCACCCAGGGAGACGTGACAACGCCTGGAGGAAACATTGCCATGTATTGTGGTGTTTGAAAAAAAATAAAATAAATAAATAAACAAAAATAATTAAGAAAAAGGACATATATTACACTAAGTTGCCTTTTTAGAGCATCATTGTGTATATATACTACAACACCATTTAATTTTGAGATAGGAACTACCTGACATGAAGTGTGTCTTTGTTTAAGTGTGACAAAGCCGCAGGCTGAGGAATCCTCAGAAAAGACAATGCCTAAACGCTCAATCGATAATGGTCAGATCATAGGGTAAAATCTAAGATCAAAATAAACAATATATGAAAAAAAGTATAAATTTATATTCTTATATTCTACCCTACTAATAGTTCCTGGACACACACACACACACACACACACACACACACACACACACACACACACACACACACCAATATTCTCAATCATTCATCCCTTTCTCTGGTAAACTCTGGAACTTCCTGACTGCTTCTGTATTTCCACCTTCCTATGACTTGAATGCCTTCAAGAGGGAGGTTTCAAGTCACTTATTCATCAATTTTTGACCACTGCTTTGACCCTTTTATGGGACTGGCATTTCAGTGGGCATATTTTTTTATTGGATTTTTGTTACCCTTGGCCAGTGTCCTTCCTACATAAAAAAACAAACACACACACACACACACACACACACACACACACACACACATACACGCACACACACATAAACACACACACACACACACACACACACACACACACACACACACACACACACACACACACACACACACACACACACATAAAATACAATATGTGACAGGGGGGCGTAGAAGTTTGAGTCCCTTGACGTGTGTAGGGCAGGATCGCTTTACATATATTCAATTAGTATCTAGGTCACATTACATACAGCTCACTCAGCCACTCAGCCCTAGTTCAGTGACCACTCAGTGTCTTTCCAATTGGTAACATAGTTGATGTGTAATGCTGGGAAAATACATCAAGGGAGATATTTCTTTTGTGTGTATAGATATGCATATATATCCATATAGATGCATATACATAGATCGTTGCCAGCAGCGTGAAAAAGGAACAATACTTATAAGTGCGTTTTGGGTAAACTTAAAGAATAACTTTTTTGTTCACCACTTGAAACTATACGAGAGGTGAAAATATAATGAAAAAGGTAATTATATATATATATATATATATATATATATATATATATATATATATATATATATATATATATATATATATATATATATATATATATATATATATATATTTATTTATTTATTTATTTTATTTTATCTATTTATTTATTTATTTTTTTAATGAGGAAGGACTACAGTGGGAGAATGTATGTGGGATGTGTACAGATGAGGCACCAGCAATGTTGTGTTCAAAGTCAGGATTTGCATCCACAGCTAAAGAGAATTACAGTGACTCACTGCATGATCGATCGCCAGACAGCTGCTAGGGAACTTCAAGCCATCTTGGACATTACCATAAAAAAATGTAAATTATGTTAAGTCCATGCCTGTTAACTCTCGCCTGTTCAAAGACTTAGAATAAGAGTGGCAGGTCCTGCTATTCTACAATAAACTTCGATGGCTGTCTAAAGGGATTGTTCTTTGTTGAGTTTTTTTTTTTTTTTTTTTTTACTTACATAAAAAGCTAAAGATATTTTTGGACATGCAGGACAAGAATTTTTTTTTTTTTTTTTGTGACCCACTGTAGAAACCACGTTTGGCATACTTAGTTGATATATTTGATGAACTCATTAAATTTAATCTGAAATTTCAGGGTAAAGCCACAACTGTGATTCATTTTGTTGACTCACTGTGTACTTTCATCGTTAAGGTTAAGAATTGTCCTGGTACTTCCCTGATCTTGAGGCCATAAATATGTCATCAATAAAAAAAAAAAATAAATAAATAATAATATTGAACTAGAATCAAGAAGCCGCTTAGAGGTGAAAGATAACATGTGATGCTCCTTGTCGACAATTGTCCCCTTGTAGATGTGAAGGAAGTACTTCCATCTCATTAACTGCCTAACATAGTTACTGGTTATCTAGTAAAGAAGCAAAGAAGTTGTGTTTTTATTTATCTCTTGGTCCTGTTTCAAGTTTTAAGTACAGTACACAAGTTTCATCTATACTAATTTCAGTACACTAGTTAATTTCTGGTTTACAAAAATTACTTGTTATGAAATTTTTTTTAAATACATGTTATTGTATTTTTAATTTATGAAAATCTAATTTGGATTTGTTAATAAACTGTAATAAAACTTCGTAAGCCCCGGATACCGTATACTTTAATATGAACTTATTGATTTCTACTTTAAATATGAAGTATTGAGCCATGATTGTCCCATTATCATTGTCTTCGGACCCAGTCCCACACTGTGTCCACCACCCCACGCGAGGCGTCCTCCTTGTCATTCTCCCGCGCTCCTTGTTGTCTCAGTCAGTCAGTGTCCAGCCTTGCTTTGGGCTGGATGCTGTTGGGCTGGGTTTTCTGTATCAACAGTATATTTTTTTTTATTAAAATACAGCCTCCTGTTACCTAGCAGTTTCTCTGGCACCCTCTTTAGCACACACTGAACATATTGCCAGCACTACGGAGGAGTACTACCATATACAAGCAGGCAAAAATCTAGAATATATGGTGGCAGCACTGGGATGGAGACAGTAAAGCTCACCGGCGTCATCTGCTCCTGCCTAACCATGTCCTCCACACTCCGCTCCAGCTGCCAGCTAGCTACCTCACCAGCTACTCCAAGCCGCTGTTCCTGCATTGGCCATACTCCTTGTGGGCCACCTGCTACCTCGCTACCTGCTGCGGACTCTTTTGGGTTGCCTGGCTGTTCTCTGCCTGACCCATTGCAGTTCTTGACGCCTCGCCCGTCCCAAGGCACTCCTCTACTTGCGTTGCCTTTCTCTGGCCGCCATGGACCTCTGCTCAGGATGCCAGTTATCTCGCAAGCTACTCCACTCTACGTTGCTGCTTTCAACGTGGGCCTCGTTCTGCTTTAGCGTTACCTGCTACTGCTACCTACGCTACTACTTGTCTAGGGTGCTTGCAGCTGCTTGAGGACCACTCTCAAGTTTTTTTCTTGCCAAGCCTGCAGTCTGTTTCCATATGGCTTCAAGCCGCACTGAAGCAGTGCTCTGGATTTTTCGGATTTTTCAAGTCGTCAATGGACGCATCATCAACTGATTTAAGTTGTGTTCCTGTCACTTCAAGAATGAATTTCTCAGCCGTCAGTTTCTGCTTTAAGCTGTTCATCGACTGATTTGAACTTTGTTCCTGTCATTTCAAGAGTGAACTTCTTAGCCATCAATTTTCACTTCAAGCTGGTCATTGAGCGATTTAAGCTGTTTTTGTCATTTCAAGAGTGAACTTCTCAGCCGTCTGTCTTTCGCATCGACTCCATATGCATTATTAGTGCAGTGTTATTTTTGCAACTTGTTTGGCATAGAAACGCAATATTTTTCGTTTTATTGCAACGTGTTTGACATAGAAACGCCATATTTTCCGTTTGAGATACTCAGCCACGATATTGTTACTTCTCTCGTGATGTACACAGATAAGCGCCATGTACACAATTATATACATTTATACGCATTTTGTGCTTTTATTATTTGTCTTTATTTCAAACATTTACACACATACTTACACAGTGGGGTAGACCAGTGGTTATAAATTGTCCTGATGACTTAGAAAAGGTTGGTATTTCTACTCCTGATTGGAAAAAGTGAAATCTAGATCACTTAACAAGTGCCTAAGGTGGCGCTGGGGCACAGCGCATACTTAGGCATGATAATGGTGTTAGTGTAAATAATATTAACTCCGTTCAGTTTGTTCTTCCCCTGGATTATATTAATGTGTTGTCTCTTAATGTTTGTGATGTCAACTCAAAATTTTTATCTATGGAATTTGTTAACTTTATTAAAGATTATGATGTGATTTGTTTATGTGAAACTAAGTGTGATGATACAGATATGATTAATGTAAATAATAATATGGAAAATATTGGCTTTGATATTGTCCTTAAGAATAGAAGAAAATTAAGCAGGTTCAAATATGGGGGTTTACTCATAGCCATCAATAAAAATGTTAGTTTTAAGTGGAGGTATATTAGTAACATTTATGATTCTTTACTTTCAGTTAAAGTTGATAGAAGTAGTGTAAATTTTAGTAGGGAACTGGTAATAACCTGTGTTTACATTCCCCCCTCACACTCTAGATATGGTAATGAAGAGCACTATGATGAGCTGGATGATTTTTTTGATGACTCATTTTTATGACGATTATGTGCATCTTCTTTGTGGCGATTTTAATGCTCACACTCTCACTATGTCTGATGTTCCTTCTGATACTGCTGAGGACCATGTGTCTGTGGAAGTACCTCAAGTGAGTTTAACTGATTTTGGAATAACTGAGACTAGAGCAAACCAAGACTTAACTCCAGATAGGAATTCAAATGGGAAAAAGTTGTTGGATGTTTGTAAGAATCACCAAGTAAATATATTTAATGGAGGGTTAGGAGGGGGGGAGACTGCAGCATTGTCAAACCTACAACCACACACAATACAACTATTGACTATTTTTTTAAGATTACCAGTGGTTATGAAGAATGTTGTAGTTTTTAAAGTACTAGATTATGAACCTTTGTGGTCTGATGTACACTGTGGACTACATGCAATAATTAAATGTAAGATACAAAGTACGGTGCCTGCTGTAAACCGAGAGGCACAAGAATCAAGACAATCAAGTGTAAGGCCAAGTACATGGAATGCTGAAAAGTAAATTTTATATGTGAATAATATTGATGAAAATAAGATAAATGAACTGATTGCAAAAGTGGATGAACTACCCATGGATGATATTACTCTAGATTTAAAACAAATACTGACTGAGCCGGCACTTGCAACTTTCCCATCATATAAGAAAAGAACCTTCATTAAAAAGTCCAATAATACCACCTCAGTGGGATATGATTAAGAGTGCTGGGCATCTAGAAAGGAATACCACAAAGCTAGACAAAGGTATCATTTGCATAGAAGTAGTGTAAATTTTAACATGATCGAGAAAAGCAGGAAATATCAAGCAAATCTAAAAAGAGTGAATAATAAGGGGAGGGATAATTTAATAAAGGAACTTAGAAAATATAACAGTGATGACCCTAAAGCATATTGGAAAATTTTAAACTGTCAGAAAATAACTTATCAGATCCCCATAACACTAAATTAATTCTATGAGCATTTTAAGCAGCTAGCTGGTGATGAAAATTCTGACAATATTGATGTGATTATTACAAATGATGAAGACAGTGCGGAGGCTGAAATTTTATCAGTATTTAATGATCCTATAAGTGAAGAAATTTCTAGTTAGAAATATTAAGAAGTTAAAAAAAAAAATCCCCAGCATATGATATGATATTATATGAATATATTAAAATTACTAAGTATCTTTTGTCTCCCCTCTCTGTTAAAATGTTTAATGAAATACTTGATACTAGTGTCATGCCAGCTGAATGGGTGGTGGGTACAATAGTGCCACTCTATAAAATCAAGGGAGACATCCAGGATGTTATTAATTACAGGGACATCACCTTACTTAGCTGCATGGGGAAGCTGTTCACCTCCATACTTAATGAAATACTTAATTCAAACACTTGTCTGTCATTAATGAAACACAAGCGGGCTTCAGACATGGATATTCCACTCTGAATCATATATTTTTGTTGAAACGTGTAATTGATTTATTTAACTGGAAGAAGTAAAAGCTATTTTGTTTATTTGTTGATTACAAGAAAGCGTTTGATATGGTATGACATGAAGGTTTATAGTGTAAGCTTGTGAAGGAAAAGGTGCAAGGGAAAATTCTAAATGTAATCAGAAATATGTACAATAATATCAGGTCATGTGTTATGCTTAACCAAGAGATTTCAGACACCTTTTTGTTTGCAATGTAGGGGTAAGACAGAGGGAAAATTTGTCACCTTTGCTTTGTTTTTTACGTGAATGATATTGAAAGTAAATTAATTGAATATAATTGTAGTTATGTAAATTTTGGTGATTATTTATTAAACTTGTATCTTAAACTATTTGTTATTATGTATGCAGATGATACATGATAAATAGTGTACAAAACAGGTCAATAGTTTTTTTTTCTAATTTCTTAATTAGTAATAGTATGTATAATTATATATTAAGTGTATATATGGGCAGGAGATTCTCTCTAAGGCATACTTCATTGAAAGTGATAGCCAATTCGGCGTTAATGATTTTTTTAAGGTATTTTCTCTACACCTTAAAAGTGTTTTAACCTCTTTTTCTAAAGGAGTAATGGCTGCGCCATAGCTAGCCATGTGGGCTAGATCCGGATTTCGGGTCTCTTGACACTTCCTCAGTAGCTTGTAGGTTGGTGTTTCCTCTTCTGTGTCTGCAGTGGGAATGACTCTGTTTTTAACAGTTTATTTAATGAAAGTACATAAATGAGAGGGGGGGATTAGAAAGGTAGCCGTAGGGGGGGGTGGAACAAAGCATAGAAAAAAACAGAAAAACAGTATAAGTACAAAGTGACCGGGCAGTCCGGTTTGCCGTTTTATCATGGTATACAAGCTTCTCTTTTATTATAGAATAGAGCATGATGTACATAATTTCGTGTTATATTTATGTGTAATAATTTACATCTTGTGTTGTGTGTTAATATGCGCTATAATTTTACAAACTGAATATATTCTTATTGTGAGTAATGTTTTTGTGACAATGATTTTGTAGGGATGTTTATTTACAGTGATGTTTATCTTCGTTGAAAGTGTTAACTGTATCTTGGTGCTGGCTCCCCCGCCTCCAAAACTTGGAGGCTTCTGGGGAACCAGGTGTGTCTCTGATGAGGGGCTAAGTCATTGAGTTCTAGTAGGGAAAGGAACTGATCACCACCCTCTGTCTCCAGTCTCTCCCAAATTCTGGCCGCCATCTGGTGTAGACGTACATTCAGAGGAAGGAGTGAGGCCGCTTCATGGAGTGATACCATTGTGGTGTAGTTGTCCCATCTCGTGTTGAACGCAAACCTTAGAACTGCGTTCTGGACTTTTTGGAGCCTGCTGATTGACCTCCTGCTCAAGGCGTGTAGTGAAACCGGTGGGTGGGTGAGCACTGGGAAAACCAAGGCTTTGATGTGGTGAAGTTTTGTTTTTGTTTCCAGGTCACGGAAGCGGTAGAAGGAGGCTAGAGCGCACCTTGCCTGCTCTACCTTGGTAGTGACATGGCTTGTGTACCCTCGTCCTGAGAGTCGCAAGCCTAGTAGAGAGCCTTGTGCCTTGAATTCCACTGGCCCTTCCTCCGCGATGAGAGGTGGAGGATTCCTGGATGATATGGGAATCACCGCGAACTTGGCCAGGTTTGTTCTTATATGCCAGGTCTCCTCGAACGTGCTCACCCTGGCGATCTCCCTTCCTGTACGGGCATTCAGCATCCTTCCTGAACGTTCAGGGTGGAAGACCACCTGGGTGACGTCATCTGCGTACAGGATATTTTTTCCTGCTTACACACACCGCGTAGTGTAGTGATCAACACGCTCGGCTCACAACCAATGACTGATGCGGTAGCGTTTTCTTTCATACCTGCCTGCCAGTCTCAGCGGAGGCCAGCCGCGCACTACGGCGTCGCTGATTGGCTGGTTCGCTTGGTGCCTTTGATCTTCTCATGCTCGGCAGTGCTTGTAGGTCAATTGTTTGGATATTCAACCTCGGGTTTTCTTCTTTTATGTAGAGGGCTTGTAAAGTGGATAATCTTCTCTTGTCGGGGCAGCTGTCAATGATGTCAGTGTTGTCTTCTAAGAATTTCCTGGTGATGGTGATGTTGTGCTCTTGTTGCAAGTGGTTTTTCAGGGCTCCGGCAGCTAAGTGCAGTGCGAAACGTCGCGAGAACTTTGTAGTAGTCTCGCCGATATAGGTTGTAGATAGGACTTAGCAGTTTCCTTGTTTGCAGGTAAACCTATATACGACGTGTGACTTCTGCATTGCTTCTCTCTTGATGTCGGGACTGTTCTTAAGGAGGAGATGGCTGGATTTCTTATTCTTGTAATATATCTGCAATTTTAATTTTCTTTCTGGATCTGTTGGCTTCACATTGCTTCTGACGATTTTTGTTATTATTCGTTCTTCCTCTTTATATGCTGATGAGTAGAATGCTCGGTAGAAGAGGACGATGTGTTGTCTTTCGTGGTGGTGACGTTTGCATTGTACCAATTATTGAGGATTTCCTTTGTCTGGCGAAAAAAAATGTCGATCTCCTTATGTCCGTTGTTAACTAGCACTTGGGTTGATCTTTATATTTCTTGATGTACTTGTTTCCAGGTACTGCAGTGTGTAAGAGCTCTTCTAATGTGTGCGCCGATAGTAGAGTCTTTATATCGTTGTGGGGATTCACTTACACAAGCAAGAATCTAAAACATGGCTATTTAAGGATGCTTTAAGTAGGCCATTGTCTCAGAAAGTTTGAAGACCACTGTTCCAAGATCTGAGTTTAACTGTACTCCCAGTCGCTGGAAATACGCAGGCGTTAATGATGAGGGTAACTTATTATGCGGCCGTCATGGCAGCCTTCTCGTTCTTTTATGGGATTATTGCGCAATCGTGTGCGTATTCCGTGTTCACTGTGCCAGAGAATGACATTCCTAAATATAGTTCCTTCATAAGTATACTACTAGAGAGAGAGAGAGAGAGAGAGAGAGAGAGAGAGAGAGAGAGAGAATCTTCAATCTCTGGAAATACGCAGGCATCGGGAAGGGGGAGAGGTACACCGACTTCCATTTCTCGTGGAACAACAGATAATAATAATAATAATAATAATAATAATAATAATAATAATAATAATAATAATAATAATAATAATGATAATAATAATACTAATCAAATAAATACATAAATGAATAGATAATGATAGTAGTATAAAAAAATAAAATAAAATCACTCGTTCTTCAATACCCTATTTATGTTACATCAATATCTTTCATTTCAATAATTTAAACTCTTAATTTTTACAAGTTATTTCAATGGGAAAAGACTATAAATAAGATAAAACTCTGCAGATATACTGACGCCACCAACATTCAAGCGGGAGAAACCACCAGGCTGGTTTGTTAAAGATGGCTCAATTTTGCGGTACTTTTGCGTAAATGTCAATAACTAGTATTCCTCAGGAAGAACAGGGAAGTGAACCAGTTGTCTGGTGTCCAATGGCTTGTTTGTTTCAATACACCGCTGTCTATATCATGCCTACTGACATTTTTTATTTATTTATTTTTTACAATTAGGTTTTCCATTTTTTTTTTAAATGATGTTTTCCATTTGTGACAGAAAGGTTTCCGCAAGAAAAAAGGGAAAGATTTATAAAACAGTAGTGAGACCCGCCATGCTGTATGGTATGGAAACAGTACCACTAACGAAAGAGCAGGAAGCGGAGTTGGAAGTATCGGAATTGAAGATGTTGCGATTTGCTCTTGGAGTGACGAGGATGGATAAAATCAGAAATAATTACATCAGAGGAACAACGCACGTACGTCAGTTTGGGGACAAAGCAAGGGAGGCTAGGCTGAGGTGGTCCGGACATGTGAGGAGGAGTGACGAGGGGTATGTGGGGAGGAGGATGCTGGACGTGGAAGAACCTGGCAGGAGGAAGAGAGGGAAACCAAAGAGAAGGTTTATGGATGCTGTGAAGAAAGACATGCAAGTGGTGGGCGTGACAGAGGAAGGCGCAGAAGATCAAGCGCAGTGGAGAAGAGTGATCTGCTATGGCGAGCCCTAAATGGGAGCAGCCGAAAGAAGAAGACAATGGTGTTTTCCATACCCTCCCTAGCCTTGATCCACAAAAGGTTTATGGTGCAGAAGGAATCGCTCCTATCGCTATGTGTAACTGTGGTACCGTGTTTGGTCCTTGTATGGCCAAAGATTTGCGTCTTTATCAATCGATATTCAGCTTTGCTGCTGAAATTTGCTTATATATAACCTGTTAATAAGACGAGTGACTGTAAAATTTGAAAAGATTGCTCGTGTTATGTATCAATGTTTGTTGCATGTGGGCATTGCTGGGATATAGATCTCACCAGGGCAAAAAAAAAGTAAAGCTGCACTAAAGGATTGTGGTTTGTAATAAATGTGATTGAGTCAAGAAGTTTCTAACCCTTTAACGTTACACAGAGATGTGGAACAAAGGCGTATATTTAATTTCGATATATTATTTCAACAAGGTCTCTTTGAAATAATTATGCCTTATTTTATTTATAATTTTATTTATTATTTTCTTTATGGCAGAGAAAGAATACTTCACAAGGTTAAAGACTACATTATTAATAATCTTAACAAAAAATTATAAGAAATAATAACATATTGCCAGTAACAGTAGGAAGATACCGGAATGTGTCGAAGGAAGGCATTCCATGTAATAAAGGTGACTCTTTATTACCAGGGGATGAAAATGACGAGTATGAAATAACCAGGAAATGAGTCAAATGAGGCATGACTTTATTCCCACAATGTTTCTGGACACATGCTTATAAATTTAGGTGAATAGTGCAGATTGCAGAATAACAATATTAACATATTAAATAATCCTTACATGTTTCCTAGATGTTATAATTATGAAACATGTTTACATAACATTACATTTTGAGTATTTGTATACATAGGAAAAATATTTAATATTCGTAGTGGAGAATGTAGAAATAGTGTTTCATGCTTAATTTGTAAGGGTTGACTACCCTTATCTGCTGTCGCCAGTACATGTTCTCTGCATTGTATTCCTTTAGGCGCAATCGCCTTTCTTAATTCCATTTTTCTACAGAGGCTTTTGCTTTCCCGTCTTTTTTTCATCCTTCCGCAAAATATGTGATTTGTTTTTTCCATAGACATAAAGACGTCTACAGGTTTCTGAATGATTTTTCAGAAATATCATAACTGTAGTTCCTATCTCATACTCTCCATCCCCTCTTTGCTGCTTAGCCCACATGGTAAGAACACAGAAGCAGCTGTAAGAAGCCAGAATGCTTACACAAGATGATGAAAATTAATGTACTTACATTTAACCATAATCCATCTAGTCTCCTAAAAAATGTCTACATGCAGGACATTATGAACTCGATCTATATCCGTCATTTAGCACTCAATTTGAGAACTAATATATTTCTAATTTATGGATCTTGAACCAATTGCTTCTAGTCATATCCTATCTTGATTATTAGGCCTAAGAATTTCAATCATAACATTCTCTCTCTCTCTCTCTCTCTCTCTAAATAAATTAATTAATCAATTAATTAATTAATTAATTAATTAATTAATTAATTAATTAATTAATTAATTAATTAATTAATTAATTAATTAATTAATATATATATATATATATATATATATATATATATATATATATATATATATATATATATATATATATATATATATATATATATATATATATATATATATATATATATATATATATATATATATATATATATATATATATATATATATATATATATATATATATATATATATATATATATATATATATATATATATATATATATATATATATATATATATATATATATATATATATATATATACATATATATATATATATATATATATATATATACATATACATATATATATATATATATATATATATATATATATATATATATATATATATATATATATATATATATATATATATATATATATATATTTTTTTTTTTTTTTTTTTTTTATGTAGGAAGGGCACTGGCCAAGGGCAACAAAAATTTAATAAAAAAAAAATGCCCACTGAAATGCCAGTCCCATAAAAGGGTCAAAGCAGTGGTAAAAAATTGATGAATAAGTGTCTTGAAACCTCCCTCTTGAAGGAATTCAAGTCATAGGAAGGTGGAAATACAGAAGCAGGCAGGGAGTTCCAGAGCTTACCAGAGAAAGGGATGAATGATTGAAAATACTGGTTAACTCTTGCGTTAGAGAGGTGGACAGAATGGGGGTGAGAGAAAGAAGAAAGTCTTGTGCAGCGAGGCCGCGGAAGGAGGGGAGGCATGCAGTTAACAAGATCAGAAGAGCAGTGAACATGAAAATAGCGGTAGAAGACAGCTAGATATGCAACATTGCGGCGGTGAGAGAGAGGCTGAAGACAGTCAGTTAGAGGAGAGGAGTTGATGAGACGAAAAACTTTTGATTCCACCCTGTCTAGAAGAGCAGTATGAGTGGAACCCCCCAGACATGTGAAGCATACTCCATACATGGACGGATAAAGCCCTTGTACAGAGTTAGCAGCTGGGCGGGTAAGAAAAACTGGCGGAGACGTCTCAGAACACCTAACTTCATAGATGCTGTTTTAGCCAGAGATGAGATGTGAAGTTTCCAGTTCAAATTATAAGTAAAGGACAAACCGAGGATGTTCAGTGTAGAAGAGAGGGACACTTGAGTGTCATTGAAGAAGAAAAGATAGTTGTCTGGAAGGTTGTGTCGAGTTGATAGATGGAGGAATTGAGTTTTTGAGGCATTAAACAATACCAAGTTTGCTCTGCCCCAATCAGAAATTTTTTAGAAATATCAGAAGTCAGGCGTTCTGTGGCTTCCCTGCGTGATATGTTTACCTTCTGAAGGGTTGGACGTCTATGAAAAGACGTGGAAAAGTGCAGGGTGGTATCATCAGCGTAGGAGTGGATACGACAAGAAGTTTGGTTTAGAAGATCATTAATGAATAATAAGAAGAGAGTGGGTAACAGGACAGAACCCTGAGGAACACTACTGTTAATAGATTTAGGAGAAGAACAGTGACCGTCTACCACAGCAGCAATAGAACGGTCAGAAAGGAAACTTGAGATGAAGTTACAGAGAGAAGGATAGAAACCGTAGGAGGGTAGTTTGGAAATCAAAGCTTTGTGCCAGACTCTATCAAAAGCTTTTGATATGTTCAAGGCAACAGCAAAAGTTTCACCAAAATTTCTAAAAGAGGATGACCAAGACTCAGTAAGGAAAGCCAGATCACCAGTAGAGCGGCCTTGACGCAACCCATACTGGCGATCAGATAGAAGGTTGTGAAGTGATAGATGTTTAAGAATCTTCCTGTTGAGGATAGATTCAAAAACTTTAGATAGGCAGGAAATTAAAGCAATAGGACGGTAGTTTGAGGGATTAGAACGGTCACCCTTTATAGGAACAGGTTGAATGAAGGCAAACTTCCAGCAAGAAGGAAAGGTAGATGTTGACAGACAGAGCTGAAAGAGTTTGACTAGGCAAGGTGCAAGCACGGAGGCACAGTTTCGGAGAACAATAGGAGGGACCCCATCAGGTCCATAACCCTTCCGAGGGTTTAGGCCAGCGAGGGCATGGAAAACATCATTGCGAAGAATTTTAATACGTGGCATGAAGTAGTCAGAGGGTGGAGGAGAGGGAGGAACAAGCCCAGAATCGTCCGAGGTAGAGTTTTTAGCAAAGGTTTAAGCAAGGAGTTCAGCTTTAGAAATAGATGTGATAGCAGTGGTGCCATCTGGTTGAAATAGAGGAGGGAAAGAAGAAGCAAAGTTATTGGAGATGTTTTTGGCTAGATGCCAGAAATCATGAGGGGAGTTAGATCTTGAAAGTTTTTGACATTTTCTGTTATTGAAGGAGTTTTTAGCTAGTTGGAGAACAGACTTGGCATGGTTCCGGGCAGAAATATAAAGTGCATGAGATTCTTTTGATGGAAGGCTTTAAGTACCTTTTGTGGGCCACCTCTCTATCATGTATAGCATGAGAACAAGCTGTGTTAAACCAAGGTTTCGAAGGTTTAGGACGAGAAAAAGAATGAGAAATGTATGCCTCCATGCCAGACACTATCACCTCTGTTATGCGCTCAGCACACAAAGACGGGTCTCTAACACGGAAGCAGTAGTCATTCCAAGGAAAATCAGCAAAATACCTCCTCAGGTACCCCCAACTAGCAGAGGCAAAACTCC
>NC_087176.1:17124090-17136590 GCF_035594125.1 Scylla paramamosain
GTGTGTGTGTGTCACTTTATTCACTAAACACTTTATTATGTCTGTCTGTACAAATGTATAATTATACAATAGAGTAAAAAAAGAAATGTCCTTTACTAAGCACAGCTTTTTGGGCACTGAAGAACTAAAGAATTAAGAATAGAAAATATATTTATATTATGAAAAAAAAGGTAATTTACAAAGACTGGAAAGAATAGAAAACAAATACATTATTTTGAATTATAAATGATAAATAAATCTGCCTAACATAATAAAGAGCTGAAACAGGGAGGCATTCTTACAAGAAATTTAAAGTTGTTTAAGTGATGTGTCAGTAGAATAATAATAAATACTAATTTAAATATATCTCACAGGTATTTAAACTCGTTGATTGTTTTATATTTTTTTTTTTTTATTCTTGGAATGCTATTTCATATCTTAGGACCTTTGAAGATTAATGTTGATAGAAAGTTAAACTGTTTTGAGAAATCCGAAGAGTGTTGGTTACGTGTGAAAATGTTATGGGTTTGAGGCAAAGTATGAGTATTGTTGAAACTGATCTGTTTGAACATGTAAGAAACAATGGAGAAGGTCAGAGAGTTGAAGGGTATCCATAATTTTAAAGATGGGAGATGTGTGTTGGAAGAATTCATTATTTATTATCATTATTCTATTTTTTTTTTTTTTTTTACTTTTTTTTCATTTTATTTTATTTATTTATTATTATTTTTTTTATGGCGAATGCTTAGGTTCAGTAGATGGCGTGGCTAAGTAGTGAACCAAATATGTGGGAATATGTGAGCGTAATACATAATTTTCATAATTTCTACTGATACAAGATTTTTTTTTTTTTCAGCAATAGAGCAATCGACCGAGATGATTTAAGACAGAGGTTTGATGTGTGGTCTTTAAAAGATAAGATTTTTATGAAATGTGATTCCGAGGAATTTTGTCTTGAAAACTTGAGTAATATCTTTATTTGATATGGTAAGTCTGGGTAAGGGTAGGTATTTGATGGTGGTGTTTGTAAATAACATATAAAATGTTTGAAAGACACCATTCAGAAAATGCAGATAATTCTTGGTTGGCTATGTAGATGAGGTCAGTTGGATTATTACCAATCATGTACAAGGTGGAGTCATCAGCAAACTGTGTTGTGTTTAAAGAAGTGGAGGCATTGCAGATATCATTTATATATGATAGAAAAATAATTTGGCCTAAAATGCTTCCTCGAAGCACACCAAGATGTATAGGTTTGATGATAGAATCTGAGTTATTGTGTGATGTGAATTGAAAATGGCCAGTTAAATATGATTTGAATCACTTGTGTACACAGCCGCAATTTATCTAAGAGAATGTTAGGGTCAACAATGCCAAAGGCTTTGCTGAAATCAATGAAGATAGATATAACAGACTTATGTTTAAAGCAGTGTTATAGATCTAAAGTAAGCAAATTGATAGTGTCAAAAGTATTTATTCCTGGGCGAAAACTAAATTGCCTGTTATTCAAAATATTTAGTTTACTTAGGTAACGCACCAGAAGCATTTTCATTATAATTTCTAAGATTTTGGAGAACACTGATAAAATATGTATTAGACGGTAATTTGAAATTGAAATTGAAATTGAAAAGTTTTGCTTCCAGATTTCTGAATAGGGATGATTTTTGCCAGCTTGGATCTGCAAGGGAAAATTCTATCTTTGAGTCACCAAACAACAGTTCTGCAATATTTTTTTTTTTTTCACAAGTATTTCATCAATATGGTCTTTTTTTTTTTTTTTTAGTTTTCAGGGCTGATGTGGGACCTGTTTGAACTTATAACTCAACCAAGCTTCTTCCATCTAACACATCATCACATAAAGCATCACTAAATATAATTATAACTTAGCTATGGAGTCGTGAAGGCCTAGATTGAGTTGATATCACTGGTGTTCCAAACCAGTTGTTATCCTTGTTTTCTTAACTAAAGGCAGTTTCTTACTTAAGTAATACTGGTGAGTGGAGAGAATACGTCTTAATAGGACTTGTTATGGTAGCTGGTGGTCGGCGACTGCTGCCAAAGCAGGCAAACTCCTTCCCTCGTAGGTTCCTGTCTTCCTTATTTGAATAACTAATACTTTGTTTCTACTAGATCAGCCTTATTTACCCTTTAATATAACTTTATGATTTATATAAAAATCACAACACAAACCATATAATGTGTGATATATCTTGGGTAAAGGAGTTGCCTGAATTCATATTCAGGTAATATGAGCACTTGAGATTAAATTCCTCCACCTCTCCTGTGATCTTTGAGATGCTACTCGGGGTGGCCTGCTCTGCCCCTCAATACCTGTTCTCTCCCGAACCTTGGGCAACCCTCTGGGTCTAATGATCTCATCAGGGTCGATCGGGGTAGGCTTGGGAGAGCATTAGCGGAATTAGTTTATTGTTCTGAGAGTCCTTTGTCCCTTTTTTATGATTTTGGCCGTTCTAATAATACCATTTTCAATTTCAATTTCAATATCTTAGCTAAAGGCCAAGTGGAACGATTCTACTCCGTTTTGGGGGGGGGATAAAATACCCTTTGTCAAGAGATCTGCTGGGTTGTCTTTGGTAGGAACTTGAAGTACCTTTGTGGCGACATACGGATTTTTCTTTCCATCTTTATTTATCCAGTGTAACCAGATTTCACTGTTGGTCCATAATACTACCTGCCTAAAGAGAAGGTTTATCTCTTTTACTCCCAGGCTGATCTTTCGTGGTTGTTTCCACTTAATACTTAGCTAACAGAGTACCCATTTTTATTGCCATTAATTATAATTGAGGTAAGGTTCGGGATTTCATCATTATCAACTCACTATGACTCTAACTGAGTAGGCTGCTACGCCATATGCCTTTGAGAACGCGTCACAGACGATATGAAGTTGTACATTGTCATTTTTTACTTCGATCGACTTGTCTGCGGATGGACACCTCAGTTCCTGCAATATAACCCTCTATTATTATATCCCATTGAGATGAATAATATTCTGGGAGGGCGGTATCCTAAAGAATGTTCTCCTTCTTAGCTTCTTGTATTAACATTTTCCCTTTTACTGTTATAGGGCTTATTATAACCTAAGGATCAAACAAGAGAGATTTAGCTTAGTAAAGATCTTCCATTCCATACCCAGTAAGTTTTATCTCACTGGCAACTGATTCAAGTCGTTCCTTTAGGAGATTTTGCAGGATTTTTGAGTTGCTATTCCAACTCTGCAAAGGCATGTTAGCAGCTAAACACTCCTTTGTTGCCTTTTCATATAGAGTTACCGCTTCTTCGTTTGTGTCTACTCTTATTTGTAGGCTGTCCATATAAAAAACAACACTTGTTTCAGAAGAACCAGATATGTCGAAATGATGATGAAACATGAGCCCAAGAGGACGGATTTAAACTTGTACACATTCAAAGGGCTATTCTTGTAGCTCGAATCTCTTGGCTATAAGAACTTTGTGAAATCTCTGTCTTCTTCCTTCAAACCTACCCTTGGGAATGCTTTAGATATGTCGGCTACCAAGGTGTATGGTTTCAAACAGAATATCACCAACACATCAAGTAAATTCTCAGCCAGGTTGGGTCCCATATACAAACAGTCATTCTGACCACTTGCTTCATTGGCTGCATGTGAACTGCAATTGAAGGCCACCCTTATTGGTGTGGTGACAGCCTTTCCTTACCGCATCCCTCTTGTGGGAACCGCATTGTCGTAGGGTGTGTGTGTGTGTGTGTGTGTGTGTGTGTGTGTGTGTGTGTGTGTGTAAAGGGGGGGAGGGTTGCTTGCGCGTATTTTTGAGCTACCGAGTGAGGCTAGAGGAGGCATCGGCCCCTGATCCACCCTTCTTGGGGTGAGAAGAATACACATGCTAGCAAGATTGCCAATGAGGGACTACACTAAGTGGTTCCCAGAGTTAGGCTGCCAGTACAGGTTAACGGTATCGCTCACCAGAGGGGCCACCTTTTGAGGTCGTCCTGTGTTTGAAAGTTGGGTGTCTGGGCTGGGATGCGTTGGGGGGGAAGGTCTTAGGTCCGTCGTTGCGAATCATGTGGGGCAACTTCTTAAAACGAGTGGCCCTCATGGCGACATGGCGGTCAGCGCTCGCTCCCTTCATTGTCCCAGTAGGCGGTCTCCCTTGGTCCCTGGAGCCAATTTACTATATAGGCAAATATAAAAACTCCTCTGGTTTTCGAGGGATGGTCGACCAAGTCCTTGAGACGTCACCGTCTGGTCGTGATGGTATTGTGCAGGCAAAAGCTCGTACTCCCCCTGCTGTTGTTTCCCAAGTTGTGAAAGACGCCTTGGGTCAGTTGTTGAGTCCTTTCTTGACATTCATGATTATTAGAATGTCCATGCCTCTATGTCATACTATGCTATTTACTCAGTTCTCAAGTCTTTCGGAACAGTTCTCCGTATCCGTCTCAAATATGACGGCGATTGTGTCTCTAATCGGTGTTACGTGACATTTACATCAGACGTTGCTGGCAAAGCTGCTCTTTAAGCAATAAATTTTCTGTGTCTTGGAGAACAGTTTAATTGCTGAGGTCATTCGATCAAGCAATATAGCTGACAGCGAAAATGATTATTGTCCTAATGTCTTTGATGATACTGAAGAACGAGCTCCCAGAGTTCGCCACCCACCTACACCTTACTGGTTTATAGCATATTACAGGAAAAGTCGAGGAAACTATTCATGTTGCCAAGTATCTAGAAAGGGAAAATGGAGTATTTACTATAAATAACATCAATAAATATGGCAAAGGTGTCTTGATTCGAGCTAAAGATTTAACAGAGGCGATGATGCTCTTCCATATACCATGCCCTTCTGATGAAATCTTTGAATCTATCAAGCCACACCGAACATTCATTTACTGTAAAGGACGTATTTACAACCAGGAACGAACTCTCAGAAAATGACATCCTTCAGTTATGTCCAGAATAGAGGCAATCGTAATGTGATCATGTTCACATTCTATGGTTCTTTTCTCCCTGACCGTGCTAAGATCGGTTCTCTCTCTCTCTTTCTCTCTTCCAGTAAAGGTTTTCATCGATCGTCCATTGCAATGTTATCGGTTTTATGAGTTCGGTCATGGGAGGAACAACTGTACAATTCTTTCCCCAGTGCGATCACTGCTCTGCCCTTGACTTACACCCTACTCCTGAATGCGAACCAAGCCCTCCACTACATCTTCAGCAAAGTTTTCCACTGCATCTTCACCAGCTACATCAAAGACTCTTTGTAAAAAAGTACATAATGCCGAAGTCCACACCCCCCCACCCCATGGATTCCCAACCACGAACGGCTTTCAAAACTTTTAAGCCGCCACAGTCACTTACTAACAATTCTCTCATGTTTCCTCCTCAGTCCTACTAGAAACGTTCCCTGGGTCTGCTGAGTCCCTAGTCTCAACGGACGTCGCCCCTAGAAAGATCCATGTGGAAGTGTCAGATGTCCCTGAGCCAGACATAATCAAAGTTATTTATCCATTTCTGATATGGATATAGAGGGTTTCTCTGCCCGTCATCCAAATAAGTCTTCCTCCAAGAGCGATACCTATACATCTTTGTCGATGAATCTTCCTCCTCCAGTCTCTTCAGGAGTTTCAGAGACTGGTGTGTGGGTAGCTCAATCTCAATACCAGTTACACAATCTCAGGTTTCTGTGCCTATAAGTAACGTACGATCAGATAAGCCTCGCTGGTCGAGTAAGGTACTTAGGTTGGCAAAGGGAAGTTTCTCTCTGGGGCTTCCCTGAAAACTCCCTCAAAATAGTAAAATTCAAGATTCTCCGGTGGAATTGTCGCGATTTGCGTGCCTCCTGGGTGGAATTCCTGGCACTGACTTTTAGGTTCTCTCCTGTTTGCATTTGTTTGAAAGTGACAATGCTCGGAGAATCTACTCACTTTAGTCCTCTTGGATATCCTGCTTTCTTTTCCACTCCCTTTCCTGGTCAGTGCTACCACGGTGGCACTGCCAACTTTTTTTCGTAATGATTTTCTTTTTATACACCTACAGATTCACTCTGTAGGTTGTTGCTGTTAAGGTTTTTACAAATCGTCTTTATACATTGTGCCGACTGTATCTGCCTCCCAGTGTTCCTTTCGAAAGGAAGGAACTTTACAACTTTTTCAATAATTTTCCTTCTCTTCTTCTTTTATTAGGGGACTTCAATGGTCGCCATTCTTTTTGGGATAATGACGCTGCAACCCTCGTGTGTTTTTACTTGCTTCTTTTATCCAGGATACAGGATTAAAAATTTTAAATGCTGGAGACGTGACCCATCTACACAGTAAAACCGGTACTTTTACAACAAGAAATTTCTCTTTTTTGCACCTCTAATTCCTTTCTAGATTTTAACTGGAAATTTATACCAGATTTATATTAAATCGATCACTTCCCAATTTTATTGGAGTTAACTGATTCTGCACCGCAGTCATGTCCTTCCTGGTGGCGCCTGGATAAGGCTATTCACAGAACTCGGCACCCCTGCTCTTTCACTGGATGAGACAGGAAACTCTGATGAAGCTGCAACATATTTCACTGATGTTTTGCACTTTGCTGCTCTTCAATCCATCCTTAGGATCTATTGCCAGTTTCCTAAATGTCCTGTTCCCTGTTGGAATGCAGATTGTACAGCCGCTATTCGAGAGAAGCGTGCTTCCTTTTTTCGCCATCGACGACATCGTGGGGACGTCCACTGTTTGGAAGCTTTTCGACAAGCGCATGCCCGTGCGCGTTACACCTTAAAGATTGCTTGGCGCGAGCCTTGTAAGAGTTATGTCTCTTCCATCACAGTATGCTGTGTTGCTGAACACTTTGCAAGTGTCTCTAGAAAGGATTCAACTATACTTATGGCACCTCATCGTCGACATTTGGAATCTGCTGGCATCAATTTTACCTACCCTGGGGGAGAGTCTTATAATGTCCCCTTTCCTCGGTCTGATCATGGTCTTGTCCCAGTGCCATGATTCATTCCCGGGTCCCGATAACATCCCATATTCCTTTTTGCGCTACATGTAAGATGAAGCGTTTACATTTTTTACTTGATCTGTATAACTTTATTTGGAATGCCGGTGATATTCCATCTTGTTCGGGTGTTGTTGTAATTATTCCCATTCCAAAGCTAGGAAAAGATCCCCAGCTAACGACCAGTTATCGCCCCATTTATTTAATTTCATGAATTTATAAGTTACTGGAAAAGGCGGTGAATATCAGGCTTATGTGGTACTTGGAGAGAGGGAATAACTTGTCTCCTGTTCAGTATGGATTCCGAAAAATGTGATCTACGACTGATGCTTTATTGTCTCTGGAATCTTCCATTTCTGAGCCATTTGCTAATAAGCAACACCATGTCACAGCCTTATTTGATTTAGAGAGAGCTTACGACACAGCCTAACGTCACGGCATTTTACTTATTCTTTTCGAGTTTGGTCTCCGTGGCCATCTCCCTATTTTTATACTACAATTTTTACCTCGTCGTATTTTTACAGGTACGGGTTGGTGGCGATCTCTCAGGAATTCGCCCACTTGAAAATGGCGTATCGCAAGGAAGTATACTTAGCGTCATACTTTTCGCTGTAACTATAAACATGGGTGTACATCCGGCAGGAGTTCGTGATAGCTTGTATGTCGATAACTTGTCCATCCCCTTTACTGTGGCGCGGATGCCTTTGATTGAAAAGAAATTGCAGTTATCAATTAATGGGATTTCTCATGCGGCGGCAACTCGAGAATTCGTTTCTCAGATCGAAGACTGTGGCCATACATTTTTGCTAGGCTTCGTGGTGTTCACCGTGACACAGATCTATATTAATGTGGTCGAAGAATCTCTTGTGTGAAGGAAACCCGTTTCCTGGGACTTGTATTTGACAGACGCCTGACTTGAGTATCTCACCTTGGTTAAAAGGCAGCATGTGAGAAGGCGCTCTCACTCATTAGGGTCTTTGCTGATACCACGGCTTCGTGTGTTGCACTCGATACACCACGCCGGTGTTCGCTTGTCAACTGGTGCATCACGCTCATCCCCAATCCCTAGCTTACTGGTGGTTGCTGATGTCCTCCTGGACTTGCGTCACCAGTCTATATTACTGAGGTGCTAGTATCGTATTCAGCGTCTTCCCGACTCTGTTGCTTGTGTGGCCGTCTTCCGTGACTCACAATCCCGTTTATATGTGTCTCACCCGAGTTTGCCTAAATTTTTTGGTGATTGGGTTGCATCTGCTATAGCGGCATTAAATGTAGCCTCCATTTCTGTAAGTCCCTGTAGATATCCTAGAGTTGGTTACTGGCAATTCCCAGGTATTTCTGTCTGCGTCCCTGCTATCCCTAATAAGAACTTATCACCGGATTATGAGTCCCGTGAATTATTCTTGGACCACTATTGCACACATTCAGACTCCATCCCTATATTTACGAACGGTTCAAAATCCAGAGATGGAGTCGGATGTGGTGTTATCTTTCCTTCATTCTGTCGAGGCGGTAGTCTCTCCGGTGTTGCCTCCTTTTTTACAGCAGAACTGTCTGCCATTATTTTAGCTTTAAGAATTATTTTTACTCTTCCCACCTCATCTCTTACATTTTTTTGCGATTATCGCAGAGTTCCTTCCGCTATTCAGCTTTTTAGCCCTTCTTCCCTTCACTCACTTGTTTTATCGATTCTTAAGTGGCTATACCTTTTACAGCCTAGAAGCTATCACGTCGCATTTTACTGGGTCCCTGCACATGATGGAGTTCTGGGGAATGAGAAGCACGATAGGCTGGCTAAAGAGGCGGTAACATATATATATAATAATCCAGTAAAATGGTGCTAGTTCTTGCCAGCTGGCAGGGCAGATGGGAGGATTTGGCTGCCACCACTAAGATGGGTGAGATAACCTCTGTTTATGAACGTATGTCCACGTGCAAGAGCGGAGCTCAGAGACTGCAATGGGCAATGGCCCGTCTCCAGACAGGTCACTCACGTCTCACTCATGGTTACCTCATATCCCTGGACAACCGTTCCCCTTACAGTGTGACACCTAGTAGAGTGTCCAAGTCTGGTGGAGCTGTGGGAGCGATATCTTTTCCGCTATCACGATGAGGATGGGACTTTACAAATGCCGCTGATACTTAGAGAGGGGAGGGGACCACAAATGTCCCCAGATCGAACTGCTCTTCTGATATCGGTCGTGTGTTGACATCCCCCACAACTTTTTCGTCAAAACTTCGCTCTCTTAGATCTAATTTTCAATCTGTTGAACACCACCTCTCCTCTATTAAACCTCATCTTCTTTTCCTCACTTAAACACAGGTGTCTGACGCAACTGACAGTAGCCACCTTTTCTGTTCCCTCCTACTGTCTTTATTCTTATTTTCAATCCAAAGCTGGATGTTGTGTTTATGTGCAGAACGACTTAACCTGCTCTCGTGCCCACGCTCTTGAATCTTCCGAGTTTTTCACCATCAGGCTACGACTAGAGAGTCACTCTCAAACTAAATTTATCTCTACTGTATACCTCTCATCTAACTCCTCTGACTATAAGAAATTCTTTGAATACTTAACTTCCAAAGTGGAGCACATCCTGACTCTCTTCCTTTTGTGGAGATCTCCATTCTTGGAATCTTCAATGTTCACCAACAGCTTTGGCTTTCCCCTCCCTTCACTGACCGTCCAGGTGAACTAGCCTTCAACTTTGCTATCCTCCACGAATTACAGCAATTGGTGCAACACCCTACTCGTATTCCTGACCGTATTGCAGATACGCCCAACATTCTTGACCTTTCCCTAATCTCTAATCTTTCTGTTTATGCTGTTCTTCATTGGGGTCCTCCGATTACAGTCTCATATCTGTATCTTGTCCTATCGCTCCAGTCCCTCCTCAGGATCCCCCAAAGCAGATGTGCCTCTGGCGTTTTGCCTCTGGTAATTGGTGGGGACCTGAGGAGGTATTTTGCTGATTTTCCTTGGAATGATTACTGCAAGCCAGAAACAGGGCAAATAGGGTACTAAGATTCATTTTTAGGAGTGTTGAAAGTAGAAGGCCGGAAGTAATATTAAAGTTATACTTGGCGCTGGTCAGACCTCATCTAAACTACGCTGTGCAGTTCTGGTCCCCACATTACAGGAAAGATATAGGTCTATTAGAATCAGTACAGAGGAGAATGACTAAAAGGATACAGGGGATGAGGAGTATTCCTTACGAGGAGAGATTGAAGCTGTTAAATTTACATTCTTTAGAGAGACTTAGGTTAAGAGGGGACCTGATAGAAGTCTTTAAGTGTTATAAGGGTTATAACAAGGGAGATGTAAGCAAAATTCTTAGGATCAGCAACCAGGGTAGAACAGGAAATAACGGGTTCAAGCTTGAAAAATTTAGGTTTAGGAAGGATAGGAAAAAATTGGTTCTCAAATAGAGTGGTACTCGTAGATGAGTGGAACGGACTCAGTAATCATGTTAGTGCTAGGACACTAAAGAGCTTTAAGAGAAGATTAGACAAGTTTATGGATGGGGATAATAGATGGAAATAGGTAGGTATATTTCATACAGGGACTGCCACGTGTAAGCCTGGTCGCTTCTTGCAGCTTCCCTTATTTCTTATATTCTTATGTTCTTATGTTCCGCCTCAGAGATCCGTCTCTATGTGCTGAGCGCATAACAGAGGTGATAGTATCTGGCAGTGAAGCGTACATTCCTCTCTCTTTTTCTCTACATAAACCTTCCAAAGCCTGGTTTAAACCAGACTTCTCGGGCTATACATGATAGAGAGGTGGCCCACAAAAGGTACTTCAGCCTTTCATCACCAGAAACTCATGCACTTTATATTTCTGCCTGGAACCATGATGAATCTGCTCTCCAACTAGCCAAAAAGTCCTTCATTAATAGAAAGTGTCAAAATCTTTCAAGATCTAACTCCCCTTGTGAATTCTGGCACCTAGCTAAAAACATCTCCAATAAATTTGCTTTTTATTTCCCTCCTTTATTTCAATCAGATGACACCACTGCTTTTCCATCTGTCTTTGAAGCGGAACTCTGCTCAAACCTTTGCTAAAAACTCTACCTTAGACGATTCAGGGCTTGTTCCTTTATTTCTGACAATTCTAACGACTAAGCTATAGGAGCTGGATGAATTATAAATATTTTATCTTAAAGGGCAACTTTTCTGTTATAAACTACCTGAGATTCAACATGGGAGACTAACAGCAAAATACTAAAATTAATGATGGAAAGAGGCAGGGTGAAAAATATAAATTTTCACTTTCACTGCGGGCAGGGAAAAGACGATAGATAGATAGATAGATATATAGATAGATATTTTATTGACCACACCAAAAAAATATAATATAACATATATACATATTACAAAACACGGTTCATCAAAAGGTGCATACTGTTGATGACATATAATTTTAATCCTATTTAACCAGTATTTTTTCAGGAATAAATCATTAGTATTCTGTAAATAATTCTACATCATCTCCCATTCGACCAAACAACAGATCATGAATTCTATTAATTCTGTAGGTGTTACGAACCTCAAGTGTTAAGGGACACTCCACAACATGTTCTACTATCTGTACCTTGCCACACACGCACAGCCTCTCATCGACTGGCAGACGGCTGTGTGCCTCATTAATATTATGTTTATCAGTGTATATCAATTGCACAGTTAGGTCAGGATTCATTGCATTTATATATATTATCCTTCTCGATGATAGAGAGCGTCTGACGTTATCTTTAAATATATCCATTGAAACTGTACAGTCATCGATATTGTTTTCAATGAGTTCCGTAACATAAGCTTTGGTGCTATACCTCGTATCCATTACAAACTTCATAACAAAAACAAAGGGGTCATTATCAATATTAGAGCGTTCTACATGCATCTTAGAGTAAAATTTCCTTTGTCTGTTTTTAACAAGAGCCTGGAGGGGTGGACAGCCTGACTAAATGTAACAGATGTCATTACAGCAAATAAGCACATCCCTCCTCGACTCGTGCCACTCTCTCACTCAATAGGCTATCTTTTTTTTTTATTTTTTTATTTCACCACTTGCTCTCTCTCTCTCTCTCTCTCTCTCTCTCTCTCTCTCTCTCTCTCTCTCTCTCTCTCTCTCTCTCTCTCTCTCTCTCTCTCTCTCTCCTTCCTTCAATTTGTTCTTACTTCTTTCTTCACTTCATACCGCTGCTCTCTCTCTCTCTCTCTCTCTCTCTCACACACACACACACACACACACATACACACACACACACACACACACACACACACACACACACATATATATATATATATATAGAGAGAGAGAGAGAGAGAGAGAGAGAGAGAGAGAGGCACCTACAGCCAGAGTGACGGAAGCACCGACAATTCAAGGCGGAGAAAAACGATGTCAGAGTTTTAAAAAAGCGATATATCTTCAATGAATTGAATGGAAGTTAGTGAAAAGTATCAAAATATTCATTAAACTATTCCCTTTACAACTATTCAGCTGAATTGCATTATTTAAATTGTTGACAGTTTTCTCTTCGATAAG
>NC_087176.1:17141590-17301590 GCF_035594125.1 Scylla paramamosain
GAGTGAAGAGATGAGGCATGCAGTTACCAAGGTCAGAAAAGCAGTTAGAATGAAAATAGCGGCAGGAGATCGCTAGAGATGCAACATTGCGGCGATGAGAGTCAGTCAGTTAGAGGAGAAGAGCGGATGAGACGAAAAGCTTTTGATTACATCCTGTCTAGAAAAACGTTATGAATGGAACCCCACCCAGACATGTGAAGCATACTCCGTACATGGACGGAGACGTCCCAGAACATCAAACCTCATAGGAGCTGTTTTACTTGAGTTGAAATGTGAAGTTTCTTGAAGAAAAAGGGATAGTTGTCTGGATGGTTATGTCGAGTTGATACATGTAGGAACTGAGTTTTTGAGCCAATGAACAGTATCAAGTTTGCTCTGAGCCAATCAGGAATTTTAGAGAGATCAGAAATTAGGTGTTCTGTGGCTTACCTGCGTGAATTGTTTACTTCGTGAAGGGTTAGAAGTCTATGAAAAGAGGTGGAAAAGTGCAGGGTGGTATCATCAGGATTAGATAAAACAAGAAGTTTGATGAATAATAGGAAGAGAGTCGGTGACAAGGCCCTGAGGAACACCAATATCAATAGATTCAGAACAGTGACCGTCTATCACAGCAACAATAGAACGGTCAGAAAGGAAACTTGAGATGAAGTTACAGATAAAAGGATAGAAGCAGTAGGAGGGTAGTTTGGAAATCAAACCTTTGTGCCAGACTCTATCAAAAGCTTTCAATATGACTGAGGCAACAGCAAAGGTTTCACCAAAATCTCTAAAAGAGAATGACCAAGACTCAGTAAGGAAAGTCAGATCACCAGTAGTGCAGCCTTGACAGAATCCATACTGGTTATCAAATAGAAGGTTGTTAAGTGATAGATGTTTAAGAATCTTCCTGTTAAGGATAGATTAAAAAAAAAATGATAAGCATGAAATTAAGGCAATAGGACGGTATTTTAAGGGATTAAAACGGTCACCCTTTTTAGGAACAAGCTGAATGTAAGAAACTTCCAGCAAGAAGGAAAGGTAGATGCTGACTGACAGAGTTGAAAGAGTTTGACTAGGCAAGGTGCAAGCACGGAGGCGCAGTTTCGAAGAACAAGAGGAGGAGCCCCATCTGGTCCATAAGCCTTCCGAGTGTTTAGGAAAACATCATTGCGAAGAATTTTAATAGATAGCATGAGGTAGTCAGAGGATGGAGGAGAGGGAGAAAGAAGCCCTTAATCGTCCAAGGTAGAGTTTTTAGCAAAGGTTTGAGTGAAGAGTTTTTTAGCTTGTGATAGAAGTCTATCTAGATGAAATAAAAGAAGGAAAGAAAAGAAGCAAAGTTATTTGAGATGTATATATATATATATATATATATATATATATATATATATATATATATATATATATATATATATATATATATATATATATATATATATATATATATATATATATATATATATATATATATATATATATATATATATATATATATATATATATATATATATATATATATATATATATATATATATATATATATATATATATATATATATATATATATATATATATATATATATATATATATATATATATATATATATATATATATATATATATATATATATATATATATATATATATATATATATATATATATATATATATATATATATATATATATATATATATATATCACATTTGTCATAACAATTATTATTATATACATATATTTATCATCCATAGATTTCATTCTACGTGCGCTGTCCTCACGTGGCCAGTCTCATCTATTTTTAACGTTTTCTCCTTCCTGTTGGCCTCTCAAGGGAATACCACACCTTCCTTACATTCCTGCTAGTCTTTAGGGAAAACACCTCCATTGCTCTCCTGTCTTCCTTTCTGGTCGTTGGCCAACATAACGACCTCTACCATTGGTCCCTTCATCCAATTTAGAGACATGTCATTGGTCATTTCCTCATCTCATATTCTGAATCCTGATCCACTTCCTTCGTCTCATCAATTCCTCTCCTCTAAGTGACTGTTTTCAGCCTCTTTCTCATCGCCGCAAAGTTGCATCTCTAGGTATCTTCTACCGCTATTTTCATGCTAACTGCACTTCTGATCTTGCGAACTGCATGCCTCTCCTCCTCCCGCGCCTTCGCTGCACAAGACTCTTCTTTATCTCACCCATATTCTGTCCACCTTTCTAAAGCTAGAGTTAACCAGTATTCTCAGTCATTCATCCCTTCATCCCATTCACAGTAGGTACACAATAAACAACGAAGCTCTTATAGGTTCAGGGTACGAAAAAGATTGGAGGAGTTATAGTTATCTCTGAACTCCGTCTAGGACAGCAATGCATAGAGGCCAGAAACGGCAAATAGGGTATTAGGATGAATTTTTAGCAGTGTTGAAAGTAGAAGGCCTGAAGTAATATTAAAGTTATATTCGGCGCTGGTCAGACCTCATCTAGACTACGCTGTGCAGTTCTGGTCCCCACATTACAGGAATGATATAGGTCTATTAGAATCAGTACGAAGGAGAATGACTAAGAGGATACAGGGGATGAGGAGTATTCCTTACGAGGCGAGATTGAAGCGGTTAAATTTACATTCATTAGAGAGACGTAGGTTAAGTGGGAACCTGATAGAAGTCTTTAAGTGGTATAAGAGTTATAACAAGGGGGACGTAAGCAAAATTCTTAGAATCAGCAACCTGGACAAAACAAGAAATAACGGATTCAAGCTTGAAAAATTTAGGTTTAAGAAAGAGATAGGAAGAAATTGGTTCTCAAATAGAGTAGTAGATGAATGGAACGGGCTCATTAATCAAGTTGTTGGTGCTAAGACATTAGCACTAATAGATTAAACTAATTTATGGAAAGGGATGATAGGTGGAGATAGGTAGGTATATTTCATTCAGAGACTGCCACGTGTAAACCTGGTGGCTTCTTGCAGCTTCCTTTATTTCTTATGATCTTATGTTCTTAGGAGACAGAGTCAGTCTTCAGAGAGAGAATAAAGAATCGTCATGTCCGTCGTAATCTGTGTCTCGGTATCACGCATGTCCATCTCTGTCCATCATTAAATCAAGAATTATGTTGCATTTACTTGCATAATGAACCATAATCTAAACCACTACCAACGATCTCAGCAAAATTCTTCGGAGAATCTTCGAGCCACCACCATTTAACCTGCCATTGTCATCTCCAGCAACATCCAATAAGTCAAGTAACCAGTGATTTATAGTTACAAGTGTTGTGCAGCTTCAATCAGAACAATGGTAAGTAAAGTTTAGTAGAACGGGGGTATGCAAACTCTCCGAAACAGTGGTGGCAGTGGTGTTGTACGATCGAGGAACACTCGAAACTCGACTCTCTCAAAATACAGTACACGCTAAGACACGCATATCATCCCACCACCGCGAGTAAGATGCGAGGCGTTTTCATTCTCTACCTAGAAGCGTGGGTGTATCGCTATCGACGCGTCTGTCCACAACGATTACAGCCTGGGTCATCCCACCTTACCGGCGCCCCGCTCTGCCCTGTTACCTCTGCTTTCGCCGCGCCACCACTCTGAGCCACCACATCGTCGCAGCTGTGCTTGTCGCACCTGCTCCTCACGCAAACACATACCCTCACGTGCTCTCCGCCACTCCTGCCTCATCTCCCCGTGGCCACACCTGTCAGCCGCCGCCGTTCCTGCTCATCACGCCGTTCCTCTTCGCTTCACCTGGCCGCTGTCCTGCCTCTTCCTGAGGTGTCGATGTCCCTTGATTTCTTCCTGAGCCACCCCCACCCACCACCCTCTCCCATCCGTGTACAGCGGCCGCTGTTGCGCTTTATGGTCATCTTCCCGGGCCGTGGTACACATATGGTCACAGCGCCCATCAGCTGTCACCTCCCCCGCCGCCGCTTTTCTAACCACCCGGACACGGTCATCTCTCCACTTCTGCACCCTGCGTCCTCCCAGCCGGTCTTTCCCAGTGCCTGCTCGTTTCCTCATCACCAATAAATTCAAGTATTCCGTCTGCTTCTGATTATCCTTGTCTTTTCCACTTTTCCTTTTTTTTATGATATTAAGTTGTGTCTGCCTGTCTGTCTGTCTGTCTTTCTACCTGTCTGTGTATCTGTCTGTCTGTCTGTCTATCAGCGTATATGTTTTTTCTTTCTGTCCCTCATTATTATTTATTGTTTTTTTTTTATGTATTATCATATCGTGTGCTATTTTGTGTATGTTCTTCATTGATTCTCTGTGTGATTCACGTCTCTTATGAAAACACGGTCACAGTCTACACTATCTGTCACGAGTCCTCTTTGGTAAAAATCAGATAAATTCGCTTCTCTCACTATCTTTGATGACTACACCACTCAACTCGGAAATAATTTCCAGTCATTCAAAGCTTGGGGCCACCCATTCTCTCCTCAAACTCTCAAAATCTACCGCACATCTCTCACACAAATCCTTACAAGGCAGAAAACATTGTTTCCTCTCTTAGCTCGGAATTAATCGCTGAACTCCAAGATTCAAATTGGTTTACTGGTGACTCACTGTCAAAGGATAAGTTAAAAAGACTCATAGCTTACTTATCTCTTGTTCACCACCTTCCAGGTCGCAAGTGACATTGAATTTAACAAAACATATTACGTGTATGATGTGTGCAAAGTAATATCTGATAAGCGTCCTCTTCCCTGCTCTGAACCTGTTCAGGTACTTAAGATGCTCATTCACCTGACTCTTCCATCCAAGCTCATCATCCACCTTCTCATCCTTCTTCACCTTCTCGTGGAAGTTACGCTAAACGTGCATCCCTTTCGCCTAGATATCAGTACACTCGATCGAAATCAAGATCAAGAAATGTCACCTGCACCTGTTGCAACCTGCATGGTCATGTTATCGTGCAGTGTAAGGTTGTTCTTGATAGCTCAGGAAGACACTCATTCAACCCTGACGCATTCTGTTCCTCCCACAAAAGGGTAGGTCATTTCTTGCAAGACTGCAGGCATTATCTTGCATAATCTCAGATTGCTCAACAAACATCATCAGGAAACTTTTTGATCCCTTCTCTGGCCAGTCCATCATAACATCATTATCAATCTTCAAATCATCACCTTTTTATGTACCTAAACAGCGTACAAGCACAATGTATGCTTCACCCATCATCTTAACTCAGCACTTCCTTCAGTTAACATTATATATGATGGGTTATTCAGTGGCATTGTCACAGATGTTACGTGTCACTCTGCATCATACATAGCTTTTTTTGACACGGGTGCTACTGTTAACCTTATCAAGATGGATGTATTTAAGAGACGCTCTTCCTCTTCTCAGAACCACACCACTACATTACCTCCTGATATTAATCTCAATAGTATACCTGGGAAAATTATCTTACCTCACAGGGAAGTATTCTTATCACTGCCTTTACCAACCCAGGAACCAGAAATATGTGATTATTTGTATAATGTATCAAATGCATCTTTCAATGCTGATCTTCTTATAGGCTTCAGCACCATGTGCAGTAGACACCTGCGGAAACGATAGTTACTCCTGGTGAGGTCTAAAGCACTGTTCAGGGGGTGCTGTGAACTTATCATTAAACCCAGCTGTGGCCTCACTGAACGTTTCCCTTTGTGTCTCACAATCACAGCCTGCTCTCTAGAGACAACCCTCTTCCTCCACACAAAACTACAAGCACCTAATAACACACACACCCTTCACTCAAAAATTTTAAAATCATCATGTCGACTCCTACACCAGCCTCGGGGTCCCCATCTGGGGAGGGGACTATAAATGTCCCCAGGTCGGACTGCATTTCTGTCGACGACCTTAAATGTCTTGTCACCCCCCTCAACTTTTTCTTCATTAACTTCTGCAATATTCGCGGTCTAAGATCTAATTTTCAATCTGTAGAACACCACCTCTCCTCTTCTAAACCTCATCTTCTTTTCCTCACTGAAACTCAGGTGTCTGAGGCAACTGACAGTAGCCCCTTTTCTGTTCCCTCCTACTTTCTCTATCCTCATTTTCGATTCAAAGCTGGATGCTGCATTTATGTGCGCAATGACTTAACCTGCTCTCGTGCCCACGCTCTTGAATCTTCCGAGTTTTCCACCATCTGGCTACGACTACAGAGTCACTCTCATACTAAATTTATCTGTGCTGCATACCTCTCACCTAACTCCACTGACTATAAGAAATTCTTTGACTACTTAACTTCCAAAGTGGAGCACATTCTGACCCTCTTCCCTTTTGCAGAGATCTCTATTCTTGGAGACTTCAATGTTCACCACCAGCTTTGGCTTTCCTCTCCCTTCACTAACCATTCTGGTGAACTAGCCTTCAACTTTGCTATCCTCCATGACTTAGATCGACTGGTGCAACACTCTACTCATATTCCTGACCGTCATGGAGATACGCCCAACATTCTTGACCTTTTCTTGACCTCTAATCTTTCTGCTTATGCTGTCACCCTTTCTTCTCCGTTGGGCTCCTCCGATCACAATCTCATACCTTTATCTTGTCCAATCGCTTCAATCCCTCTTCAGGATCCCCCTAAGCCTAAGCGAAGGTGCCTGTGGCGTTTTGCCTCTGCTAGCTGGGGGGGACCTGAAGAGGTATTTTGCTGATTTTCCTTGGAATGACTACTGCTTCCGTGTCAGAGACACGTCTTTGTGTGCTGAGCGCATAACAGAGGTGATAGTGTCTGGCATGGAGGCGTACATTCCTCACTCTTTTTCTCGTCCTAAACCTTCTAAACCTTTGGTTTAACACAGCTTGTTCTCGTGCTATACATGATAGAGAGGTGGCCCACAAAAGGTACTTAAGCCTTCCATCACCAGAATTTCATGCACTTTATATTTCTGCCCGGAACCATGCCAAGTCTGTTCTCCAACTAGCCAAAAACTCCTTCATTAATAGAAAGTCTCAAAATCTTTCAAGATCTAACTCCCCTCGTGACTTCTGGCATCTAGCCAAAAATATCTCCAATAACTTTGCTTCTTCTTTCCCTCCTCTATTTCAACCAGATAGCACCACTGCTATCACATCTATTTCTAAAGCTGAACTCTTTGCTCAAACCTTTGCTAAAAACTCTACCTTGGACGATTCTGGGCTTGTTCCTCCCTCTCCTCCACCCTCTGACTACTTCATGCCACCTATTAAAATTCTTCGCAATGATGTTTTCCATGCCCTCGCTGGCATAAACCCTCGGAAGGCTTATGGACCTGATGGGGTCCCTCCTATTGTTCTCCGAAACTGTGCCTCCGTGCTTGCACCTTGCCTAGTCAAACTCTTTCAGCTCTGTCTGTCAACATCTACCTTTCCTTCTTGCTGGAAGTTTGCCTACATTCAACCTGTTCCTAAAAAGGGTGACCGTTCTAATCCCTTAAACTACCGTCCTATTACTTTAATTTCCTGCCTATCTAAAGTTTTTGAATCTATCCTCAACAGGAAGATTCTTAAATATCTATCACTTCACAACCTTCTATCTGATCGCCAGTATGGGTTTCGTCAAGGGCGCACTACTGGTGATCTTCTGGCTTTCCTTACTGAGTCTTGGACATCCTCTTTTAGAGATTTTGGTGAAACTCTTGCTGTTGCCTTGGACATATCAAAAGCTTTTGATAGAGTCTGGCACAAAGCTTTGATTTCCAAACTACCCTCCTACAGTTTCTATCCTTTTCTCTGTAACTTCATCTCAAGTTTCCTTTCTGACCGTTCTATTGCTGCTGTGGTAGACGGTCTCTGTTCTTCTCCTAAATCTATTAACAGTGGTGTTCCTCAGGGTTCTGTCCTGTCACCCACTCTCTTCTTATTATTCATTAATGATCTTCTCAACCAAACTTCTTGTCCTTCTACTTGTCTTCCTTGTCTTCTAAACCAAACTTCTTGTCCTATCCACTCCTACGCTGATGATACCATCCTGCACTTTTCCACGTCCTTTCATAGACGTCCAACCCTTCAGGAGGTAAATATTTCACGCAGGGAAGCCACAGAACGCTTGACTTCTGATCTTTCTAAGATTTATGATTGGGGCAGAGCAAACTTGGTATTGTTCAATGCCTCAAAAACTCAATTCCTCCATTTATCAACTCGACACAACCTTCCAGACAACTATCCTCTCTTCTTCAATGACACTCAACTGTTTCCCTCTTCTATACTGAACATCTTCGGTCAGTCCTTTACTTATAATCTGAACTGGAAAGTTCACATCTCATCTCTAGCTAAAACAGCTTCTATGAAGTTAGGCGTTCTGAGACGTCTCCGCCAGTTTTTCTCACCCCCCCAGCTGCTAACTCTGTACAAGGGCCTTATCCGTCAATTTATGGAGTATGCTTCACATGTCTGGGGGGGGGGGGTTCCACTCATACTGCTCTTCTAGACAGGGTGGAATGAAAAGCTTTTCGTCTCATTAATTCCTCTCCTCTAACTGACTGTCTTCAGCCTCTCTCTCACCGCCGCAATGTTGCATATCTAGCTGTCTTCTACCGCTATTTTCATGCTAACTGCTCTTCTGATCTTGCTAACTGCATGCCTCCCCTCCTCCTGCGGCCTCGCTGCACAAGACTTTCTTCTTTTTTCTCACCCCTCTTCTGTCCACCTCTTTAACGTAAGAGTTAACCAGTATTCTCAATCATTCATCCCTTTCTCTGGTAAACTCTGGAACTCCCTGCCTGCTTCTGTATCTCCACCTTCCTATGACTTGAATTCCTTCAAGAGGGAGGTTTCAAGACACTTATTCATCAATTTTTGACCACTGCTTTGACCCTTTTATGGGACTGGCATTTCAGTGGGCATATTTTTTTTATTGGATTTTTGTTACCCTTGGCCAGTGTCCTTCCTACATAAAAAAAAATATATATATATATATATATATATATATATATATATATATATATATATATATATATATATATATATATATATATATATATATATATATATATATATATTACAATTGTTCTTCCTTATGATATTCCTTTCTCTTGCTGGTGTGGTAACGTCATTCGCAACTCTTCCTTCTAGCGGCCAGATATTATCTACATGCAATTCTTATGTTACATCATGAAGTTTGTCTGTCTCACAGTCTCATTCTCAATCATCTTCCCAGTCAGACCACAGTGTAACTCCTCGTAGACACATTTTGTTAGCAAATCCGGTAACGCTCTATGAATGTGCTTTATATGTTGTAAAAGCTAAAGTTAAGTCTGCTGTATCAGGCACTGATATCCTCTGCTATGAACAACAATCTTCATGTAAATGTGTTGAGTTAGAATGTTCTTACCACAATCGATGACAATGGATTCTGCAAAATCAGGCTGAAAAATGTCACATCTACGCTTGTCAAGCTCAAAGGAAATATGCTACTTGGAGAAGTCTTGCCTTACTCTGAGAAAGTTGCTATCTTTGATGATTTACCTTCTTCTATCAATAATATATCTCCATCTGACAGCCATAACTTGTCTTCTCTCCCGCCTATCACAAAAGATCACATATCTGTTCTTGGTTTGCCAGAATCTCAACAAGAATTACTATCTCCTAAATTCTTTCAGGAATGTTGTCTCACTCACTGACGAACCTCTGGGCCATACAGACGTCATCACACTCTCTATCCATCTGACGCCTGGGTCCAAGCCATCTTACATCCCCAGCTACAGGATGCCACACAACTGTAGATTTCTGTTTGATGAAGCTGTGCAAGGTATGTTGCGTCAGGATGCTGTTGAACCTGTCTGTTTTCATAACGCCCCTTTGTTAATCGTTCCTAGGAAACAAGGCGATTGGCGTGTCGTTGTCGACTTCAGGAAATTAAATGCATCTATTATTCCTGATCGTTATCCAATGCCGAGGTTAGTTGATCTTCTTCAGTCTCTAGGTGATTCAAAAGCCGTATTTTCCACCCTAGATTTACATTCAGAATTCTTCGAAGCTGAACTCAAGGACCTCAAGTTCACGGCCATACACTGCCTTCATTACCTCCTCTGGCTAATTCATGCTCAAACACATGGCTCAAGGTCGACGTAACTCAGCTTTGACGTTTCAAAGATTGATGAACTCTATTCTTTCATTTTTCATCGGTAAAAGTGTCTTCTGCTTCCTTGACAACATTACCATTGCATTAAATAATCTACAAGAACATTTTTCACACAGTCTTTCGTTCTGTCACGCTTTCAAGCTGGTGGCTTAAAAATCAAACTCAGCAAATGCTCGTTTCTGAAACAGTAAGTCAAATTCCTTGGCCATACAATTGACAGAGATGGTATTCACACTTTAGATGACAAGGTCAATGCTGTGAAAAATTTCTCCGTTTTTATTGATATCGATCAGATCATGCAATTCATCGGTCTTGCTGGATTTTATCGCCAGTTTATCAAAAAATTTAGTCTTATCGCTCTGCCTCTCACATTTGCTCAAGAAAAATTTTGCATTCATCTAGTCTGAACAAAATGCCTTTGATCTTCTCAAAACTGCTTTGTGTCAAGCACCAATCCTTGGTTTTCCTAATTTTGAGAAAGATTTCTTCTTATACACAGACCCTTCAGGCTTTTAAATCGGTGCTGTTCTCATGCAAAAGGACATCATCGACATGCATCGTGTATTAGCGTATGTTAGCAGACTTCTCAGTAAGGCAGAAGAAAATTATGACGTCTCAAAAACGTGAAAGTCTCGCACTGATCTGGGCGTTACATAATTTTCGTGAACTTTGGCTACAAAATTCAGGTTGACACTGATCATTATGCTGTCACTGAGACCATCAAAGGCAACAACTTTACAGGTCAGTTTGCCCGCGTGCAACTCACGAAACAAGAATTCAATCCTACATTTTCATACATTCCCGGTAAGGCAAACTCAGTGGCCGATGCACTCTCACGCAATGTTGCCGCTATTTCAGCCATCACAGATAATTCTGCCATGCCGACCATGGATGAAATCGAGAAACATCAACACTCAGACGCGTTCTGTTCTAGTGTTGCATATTACCTTGAATATGGTGACGAGGCAAATCTTCCTAAGTTGCAAGTGAGTGCTGATACGTTTTTTTTTCTTCATGCAAGACGGTTTTTTTGTATAAGTCCAGTGACAATTCTAGTGAGCGTTTATCTCACCTTATCTCACTGATACCTCAGTCTTTAGTGAGTATCATCCTTCACCATTGTAGCCCCCGTATATTACATGACGGCTATAGATACGTACATGCGTACGCTGTAATGTGACAATTTATGTTTTATTTCTTAGCGTTATATTATTCGTAGCAATTGATGTTATACATTAGAAGTGTATGGCGCGCCTACGCGCCAGCACAACAGAGTGAGAGGGGAGTGTAGGGCCGAGGAGACGCGTTCAACTTGCCCTTTCAGCTATTTTTGTCGCCGAAGGGTCGGTTGTTATGACAAGTGTTGATAAAATACCTACATAATAATGAACATCATAGGATGTAGAGCCCCAGCAGCGTCTCCAAAGTCACTTCACGACAGTCACAGTTATGTTTACACATCAAACGTGTCTCGGGAGGGCTCGGAGAGTAAATTCCAGTATATCCCTCATCGTCCGGTAAATCCTCGAGTGTAATCCCTTGCATACAACCAAGAGGACGATTGTTTCCCGCACTGTGTATGTATTTATCATAGTGTTAGATAATAGATACTTACATAACTATGAGGATTCGATGATGTGTGTTAATATAAATAATGTAACTGCTTATAGTAATTAGATACTTACGTAACTGAAGATTTAGTTATGAGTATTAATATAATTACACTTAACGTAACATAATGACGTGCATCAGATCACGCACACGAGGGGGCGACATCCGGTGTTTCTGCTGGTGGTGTTCATCTGTAGAACCGACTGAACCAGCTAAGTGTAGGTAACTTTGTATTGACTCATATATTTTACGGAATTGACGACGTGATGTGCCATGACATTGATGTGCCTGTTTTACCTATTGATATACTTCTCTGTGTTATTCTTGGTATTGGTGATATGTTAATTGGGAGGTTTGACCGCTTCTAGTTATAAAGAGCGAGTACTACACAGCTCGTTTCAGTCACCTCCAGTATAATATATTAACAAAGCGTCATACGGCGCTTACAAACATACACACAAACATACACACAACTCACCCCACGCAAGACACCCAGGTCGAGCCAGATGCCCCGTACAAACAAAACAATCATACTTCTGGCCAACTATGAAGAAAGATATCTTTCAGCATTGTACGATCTGTCCTCTGTCTTCACACCGTCCATCACTCGCTTACGAAAGTCCCTCACTTCCTTATCCCATCGCTTCAGCTCCTTGGGATTCAGTCTCTGTTAATTTGCTCAAACTTCCACTTACAGAGAACGATTACCAGTGTCTTCTAGCTTGCGTAGATAGTTTCACTCGCGGAGTGAGTCCAGGAGAAAACTGAAAATTATGTTGACAACATAATTTGTCCTTATGATTCTCTCCGTGTCTTCTTATCTAACAATGACGCTGAATTCACTAACGCTGTCTTACAAGAAATTTGTAAGTAATTTCATATCAAGAATTGTAATATCCTCCCTCACTCGCCCAATTCAAACGGCAAAGTAGAGCGTTGTAATAAACATATCCTTGACGTTCTGCGTTACTTAACAGTAGCAAAACACTCATTGGACGAATGGTTTTCTCAGTTAGCCTGCTCTCTAAACTCAGCGATTTACTGTTATAAACGTGTCTCCCCATTTCGTGCAGTTCGGTAATGACAAGGGTCTTCTATATGAATTTCTTCACAGCGTTCTACGTCCTGTCTGCAACGTGGATGACTACGTCAAATGCCGTCTGCGTGATTTTCAGTACACTCATAAGGTCATTCAAGATCGCCTCACTGCATCGCAAACTGAGATGTTGCGGAAACAACATTATAGAGCAACAGATTCTTCCATAGAAGTCGGTGATATCTTTTCACCAGAATTTACGATCGCAACTTTAAGTTAGATACATTGTTCACTGAGCCACATCATGTAACCGAATCTCTCCATGGTCACCTTTTTAATGCAAGATTTAACCAGTATTCTCAATTCATCCCTATCTCTGGTAAACTCTGAAACTCCCTGCCTGCTTCTGTATTTCCACCTTCCTATTACTTGAATTATTTCAAGTGAGGGGGTTTCAAGACACTTATCCTTCATTTTTTGACTACCGCTTCAGACCCTATTCAGGGACCGGCATCGCAGTGGACTTTTTTTTTTGGGGGGTGGGGAAGGAGGGGTTATATTTGCTGCCCTTGACCGGCTTCCCTCCTACATACAAAGTAAAAATTCTAGATCCCAAAACCTTAGCAGAACAAATCGTTCATTTTGATCGTTTAAAGCGTGTGAACAAAGGGTTCGATGATGAGTGTGCACATCAGGTAACATTTAATTCTGATTCAACTGATCCTCAAAGCTCTTCAAGGCTAATTTCACACACACCTTACAGACAGATTTCGTTCCTCACCCTAAGGTTTAATCATTCAATTTCAATACCCTGCATATATGCGTATATTTCTCTCATTTATGTATGTTGTATATGTACTGTATTATGTTAGCATGTCTGTATATTAATATTAAGGTTATCGCTTTCGTACTGTCTCTCTGATTTCATATATTATCTTTTAACTGTTCACATCTTATTGCTCTCATTATTGTTATGTTCAAACACAAGGACGCATTTTTCTTGGGGAAGGCACTATATCAGTCGCCTCAGTACACTGTATCTGTCGCATCATTCACAACAATTTTATATATACATATATATATATATATATATATATATATATATATATATATATATATATATATATATATATATATATATATATATATATATATATATATATATATATATATATATATATATATATATATATATATATATATATATATATATATATATATATATATATATATATATATATATATATATATATATATATATATATATATATATATATATATATATATATATATATATATATATATATATATATATATATATATATATATATATATATATATATATATATTTCATCCCACGTGCGCTGTCCTCATGTGGCCAGCCTCATTTATTTTTTATCTTTTTCTCCTTTTTATCGCCCTCTCAAGGGAATACCACACCTTCCCCACATTCCTATCAATAATTAGATAAAACACTTGCATTGCCTTCCAGTTTTCCTACATGGTCATTAGCCAGAGTAACGACCTCTACGATTGGTCCTTTCACCCTATTTAGTGACGGCTCATTAGTCATTTCTTCATCTCAGATTCTGAATCCTGATCCACTTCTTTATCATAAAAAGAGCCTGTACGGGTAGCTAGAGTTCAGATCAGGGAGTTCCAGTCAGTTCCAGGGAGAGATCAGAGAAAGTTCAAATCAGAGACAGAGTCAGACTTTAGACAGAGAGAGAGAGAGAAAATCAAGCATCATTGCGTTCGTCGTAATCTGTGGCTCGGTGTATCACCATTAAGATAATATATATATATATATATATATATATATATATATATATATATATATATATATATATATATATATATATATATATATATATATATATATATATATATATATATATATATATAATTTATTTGCCTTCAAAAGAAGACACATAGGACACTATAAATATATCTCACGAGAATAGAACATAATACCTTGTCATTCATAAAATTAATCTGAGACAAAAAAAAAAAAAAGTTTAAATATTACATCGGTACAAAATTTAGCGTATTAAAAGAAAGGAGTCAATTATAAGTATACAAGGGAAATCTTACAACTACCTAAACAATTTCAAAATTATACATAGATTAAAACATGATTTATAAAATTATACAAATAAGTTATTTTTAAATTATACTATCATGAGACTAAAATGAAACAAGTATCAAATTTAAAACATATTTGTCAAATGAATTTTCACTTGCCAGAAGGGCACGGACACTGTCAGATATCCATCATTATCAAATCTTTGATGTTTTATTTAATATTTGGCCTTTGCATAGCTAAAGTCAAACGGGTATTTCATAAAGTTTACATTGTACTTTGAACAGATGTCCCTCGCTCTTCCGAGTAAGCCTGTTGAACTGAATTCCCTTTCATTCAAAACTTTATTATAACAATATATATAAAAGCATCTTGCTCTTGAGTTATTATGAAAAATCTGGCCTAATAGGTCAATATTCATTACATCAACTGATACATGAGGGTATCCTTAAGGCTTTCAAAAAGGGTTTACTTCTACAGTATTTATGTAGTCCGAACATTGCCTTTACAAGTTTTCCTTGCATGGAATCTAACTCATTCATACGTCTTTTATCAATCTTAACAGTATTCAATCCATATGTCATTACAGGCCAAAGTGCAGTTTTCCAGACATAAGGAGCTGTGTCAACATTAGTTTCCAAGTTACACAACCCTGCTCCTTGTAAAGCATAAAATGCTTTTCTGCAGGCACTACTGCGTTTATTAACATGAGCGTGAGGTTTTCTATGGGAAAGATTCACTCCCACGTATTTCAACACATCACATTCTTTCAAAATATCTCTATTTTGGTGCCATACAGGACGCTCCGTAAAATAACATTCCCGAATATGATAAATTCAGTCTTGCTGGGATTAAAAGACAAGCCATGATTACTTACATGCTCATTAGAAACCTCAATCATTTGCTGCAGACCTGTGACAGTTAGACTACATAAAAGAATGTCATCTGCATAACTAAAAACGTTAAAAGACTTGGAACTAATAACAACTCCACCATTATATGCTGATAAGGTATCCACAAGATCTTTGTAAAATAGGTTAAATAAAAAAAAATGTTAGCCCATCTTGGCGAGTACCTCTAGAGACTTGGATATCAGGAGATAAATATGTTCCCCACTTAATTTTAACCGTAATTGATGTGTACCACGTAAGTAAAGTAGCCCAGCAATTCTTAGGAATCGCTCCCATTGCCTTGTAAAAAAATGACATCATGAGATATAGCATCAAACGCTCCCTGGGCATCTAATGAACATGCAAATACCGGTGAGCCTCGGGATTTACAATATAAGATAACATTTTGCACTAGCACATCAGCCATATTTGTACTCCGTCCTGTGACAAATCCAAACTGTTGGTCATTCATTTCATAACCCCTACAGTTATCTATAATATACAATTCAAGTATCTTAGAAAATACAGTAGAGACAGTAATTGGTCAGTAATTCCTGGAGGCCGATGGGTCAAGGCTTGCCTTTTTAAGTATGGGTATAAGGATACCCTTTGTAAATGACTTGGGCACTACATGAAATGATATGCACAGGGTAAGCATACATCCTAATATAATTGTAACATGGCTGTCTGTGGCATATTTCTTTAAATGTTCTGCCATTATGCCATCCATTCCAGGAGAGCAACCATTGTTTAAAGAAGATATATATCTTCTTACCATGCGGGCCGAAATCACCTTATCACGGGCTACAGTCGACATAACCGTTCTATATCTGACGTCGGTTTCTGCCTTAGCACGACGCCTGGTGTCACTGAGGGTCAATGAGTCTTCCCAGTTTTCAAACTTATTCCTGAAATGTTCTAATGCCTGTTTAGTAATATAATTTGTGTACATTTGATTTGTTTTACTTCTTTAAATTACCACTTTTATGTAAAAAAAATCAACTGAAAACTTAGGTCATGCAAATCATTATTCATTGCTCTCCTACAAGCAGCTTGATATAACTTTTTTGCTAGCTTGTAACAAGAATAAACTTGGCCCTCACACGGCCTATGACATGACCTCCATATCCTGAACCAGAATCGTTGTCTATCTCTAGTAACGGTGCAGTCGTGATTCCACCAATTTTTGCTCTGGTAACGACCTAAATATCTGTTAGGAGTATCTAATATCGCTTTTGTACACAAATCATGCATAATTGTACTCAGCTGTTCATACAAGGAATCAATAACTAATTTTACCTCATCATGTGTATTAATCGTTGCAACATCAATAATCGGCAGGTTCCGTGAAGCCACCTTCAAATGTTGAGAGTAGCGATCCCTAACTCGAGAATCTGACCAATCAATGCGGGGATAGGAAGGGATTCTATCGATATTACCAAAAGCGTTGTGTTGGGAGTTCACATTCAGTTTCATACATATTGACACCGGGAAGTGATCACTTACGAGTACATTGCTGTCCAGCTCTGACATAACAGAACAACTTTTGATATTACTCATAAAATATTGTGGTATAAAAATTGGATCAATATATGACCTAGAATTAGCATTAAAATTCGTGTAATTACAATTCTGATCAAACATAAAATTTGACACGCAAAGATCATTCCCTGAAAGAAAGTCATGTAGTAAATAGCTATGATTGTTAAATGAATGTCGTCTGTACCAATATCTATTCAGCATGTTTTGGGATGGTAGAAAAGCGTTCATGTCACCCACAACAACAAAAGGACCCGTCACGTTATCAATAGCAGACTGTAATTTGTCAAGGGTATCATTGTAGAGTTGCACTTGATCACTTCTCCCATTGTGGAAAGGCACGTATACTCCAAATACTGTGAGTATAACTTATTGACAAGAAATCAGCTGAACACCTGTTATCCTGTCATATGTCATATATATATATATATATATATATATATATATATATATATATATATATATATATATATATATATATATATATATATATATATATATATATATATATATATATATATATATATATATATATATATATATATATATATATATATATATATATATATATATATATATATATATATATATATATATATATATATATATATATATATATATATATATATATATATATATATATATATATATATATATATATATATATATATATATATATGTCATATGTCCATATGTAAGGGTACATATGTGACATTAGGAATCACATTTCCAGTAAAACCTACTCCATCATACAGCCGCCCCACCACTGCTTTTCCAAGGTTGACACTGGATTTCATGTGTATTCATTTGTTCTCTACATTACTAAATCGCTCTTTCAAAGCAGACACTTCGTATGGAGTTAGCCAGTGTTCACAAAGAAACAATAAGTCATATTTTGGTAATAAATCAAAATATATAACCCCAAACGTTGATTTCAAACCCTTACAGTTATATGATATTACATTAAAACCTTTATCACTGAATTTTGTTGTTTATGTTTATTATCACACTACTTTTTCTCCTAGTCCAGATCTAGTGATGCTAAAATTTCCTGAGACGATGGTCGTAATCAAACAGTTGCCGAGGAGGCTGAGTTCCTCTATGACTATTACTGGTGGTGAATCTCGAGTGTGTATAGGATCCAGACACTCGATGCTTGGACGAGGACGACCAATTTTCTATAGGGAGTTCATTGTGATAGTGGCGGCGCCAACCATGCATGTGTGCCTTAAATTTATTTATTTATTTATTTATTTATTTTTTCTGAAAGGGTCGTATTTGAACACCTGACGGCCAGTGCTCATATTATAAAGTTTCTCCTCCCCTTCCAAAGAGTCAACACTTACACAAAATGAAGATCTACCTTTAACTCTACAATTGAGCTTAATCACAGCAGAGACATCCTTAACACCAATAGCACTTAGATGTTTCTGCATATACTCAACTGTAGTGTTTTCAGCCATGTGTCCCACGTATACTGCAATACATCCCTTCTAGGGGTCACCATTATTAGCAGCTTGGATTTGAAAGCGGCCAGGTGGGGCTGAGCCAACTATCTCGAGATGAATATTTTCCCGAATCCTTATTTTCCCTTGTCTAAGACGGCGCTGTTGCTCAGCTGGTAACCTAAACTCACCTTTCATCTCATCTTGATGCACATGTCGTTGTGGCAAGTTTGAGGGTCGTTGGTCATCATCGGTGCCGTCCCCTACTTGTCGATCATCTCATGGAGATCTTTGAACATTGTGGGGCCCATCCGCAGACTTTTGTTCACCCCAGGGTCAGTCTAACGGCCATCGGTCAACCCGAGACCCATCTACAGGCTGCTTGCCACTTCGGTGCCCACCCGCCAGTCTCCCGTCAGTACGAGATCCGGCCGTGGGGCCTCACTCCGGTCCCCCGTCAGTACGAGATCCGGCCGTGGGCCCTCACTCATCACGGGGCCCTTCCGCCGGCCGCTGATCAGGACGAGTTCCATCCTCAGACCCAGGGACATCATGGGGCCCCGTTCCGTCCACAGGCCGCCGTTCACCACGGGGCCCTTCCACAGGTCACTGGTCTGGCCGAGTTCCATCCTCAGGCCCCTGACCAGCCCGGGGCCCGTCCTCGCCTCTGTGGTTAGTAAGGGGCTCGTCTACAGACCGTTGGTCCGTAGCCGAGATGTCTGCATGCCCCCGTCTATCACGGGATCCGTCCGTAGGAAGTTGGACATCAAGTTGCTCGTCCACAGGTACTCGCAGTTGTATACTAGTCATCTCCTGACGTAGTTGATTTACAACATGAACAACACGAAGTTTATTCTGCCACAATGGCTTTTTTGTGGGGTTTTTTGCCTGATAATTTAATACCCGATAGGATGGACGTCTAAGAAAGCACGATAAGTGTAGCGACGTATCATCAACGTAGGAGTAGATAAAATTATGAGTTTGGCTTATAAGATCATTGATGTAATGAAAAGAAAGTACACAGGACAGAATCCTGAGGAGCACTACTTAGAAGAACAGTGACCGTCTACTACATCAGCAATAGAACGGTCAGAAGGGAAATGAAAGATGAAGTTACAGAGAGAAGGATAGAAGCCGTTTGGAAATCAAAGCTTTGTGCCAGACACTATCAAATGCTTTCGATATATCTAAAGTAACAATGAACGTTTCATCAAAATTCCCAAAAGAGGATGACCAGGACTCAGTAAGGAAAGACGGAAAATCACCAGTAGAGCGGCTACGACGGAACACATACTGACGATCAGATATAACGTTGCGAAATAGTAGTTGACTAAGAATGATAGTTGACTAAGAATCTATCGATTTATCTGTCAATATATATATATATATATATATATATATATATATATATATATATATATATATATATATATATATATATATATATATATATATATATATATATATATATATATATATATATATATATATATATATATATATATATATATGGCAGTAGTGCCATTAGTGAAGTCGAGGAGGGAAGAATGGAGAAAATAAGCTGTTGTGATATTTTTGCGTACATACCATAGTCACGAGAGGAGTCAGATATATAAAGGTTTTGGCGTTTTCTATTGATGAAGTAGTTTTTGACTTATTGGTGAACAGACTTGGCACAATTTCGGCCACATATGTTAGGTCCATGAGTTTTAGTTGATGGATGATTCAAATCATTCATCATATACATCACGGAAACAATCTGAGTTAAACCAAGGTTTGGCAAATTTAGGACGAGAAAAAAAAAAAAGAGTGAGTAGGCCTCAATACTAAACACTGTCACCCCCATTATCAATCCCAGACGCAGAAGCTGCAGTCATTCCCTAGAAAATCGGAATAACATGTATTCATGCCCCTTCCAATCAGTAGAGGAAAGTGACAGAAACACCTCTAGCATTTTGCCAGCGTTGTGTCGGTGGTAAGAGAAGATAATTGTTCATATTTGATCATGTAAAGTAGGATGGTCATTGAAACAAGTTACCATTCAATGTCATTAGTATATTTAAGGGGGTTAGTACGGGGACACGCAGCATTTTTGCTACTGTGAATGTAATCTTACATTTGCTATCAACAATCATTTAACCACCAAAGTTCAGTGCTAATATTTATGATTGACTTAAATATACAAGGCCTACATATATAATAACAGTGTATTATAGGTTATTTCATGTTGTGTATTTGAACCCCCCCAAAAAAAACGATAGTTTAACAAACATTTTGCGCCATCTTAAAACAAGATTTACTGCCATGTCAGTGATGATATAATATGGGCATTTACAGAATTTTTTTACGTCATATATTTATTTATTTATTTAGTTAGTTAGTTTATTCCTTTATTTTTATTTTTTTTTATTTACTTACTTATTTATTTATTTGTTTTTTTTTCGGTAATTATTCAGTTTCAGCATGTGACTCCCGCTTCCCCCGCGGTTGTTTTCCGTTATGGGTTACCATGAATCTATTATTAAGTTCCATGACATTTTCGATGACCAGGATCACGAAGGCAACACACGAACCTAAAAATAGTAGATAAAAGGCTCCCTGTAAGTGATCCATTCCCAGCACTTCGTCAGCGTACGCTCCCTGAAAATAAGACAGTGATATCAATATAGAACTACACTGTACAACATAGAAAAGACAAGCAGAATTGTATACTACGAAACATCATCCCCCTACACATCAAAATGAAAATAAGAAAAATACGAACACATAAAAAAAGGCCCGCGATTTACCTTTCCCACTTGCACAATCTCTTTCTTCTTTGCTATCGCGGAAATTTTAAAGCATTACAAAATATTACTATTTAGCAACTCACCCACTGCAATAATCGCTAATACCAACACATTTTGAAGACAAATCAGTGATCTATAGGCACTTGTGTGGGGTTGGGGCCGTTGCATGTGTCTTGCTGCTCCCTGGCATCTCTCGCCACTTTTGAGCGATGTGTTCCGATTCTTTTCATTTCATATGGAAGGCAATGGAATCCTGATGGGGTCCCTCCTGTTGTTTTCCGAAACTGTGCCTCCGTGCTTCAATCTTGCCTAGTCAAACTCTTTCAACTCTATCTGTCAACATCTACCTTTCCTTCTTGATGGAAGTTTGCCTACATTCAGCCTGTTCCTAAAAAGGATGACCGTTCTAATCCCTCAAACTACCGTCCTATTGCTTTAATTTCCTGCCTATCTAAAGTTTTTGAAACTATCCTGAACAGGAAGATTCTTGAACATCTATCTCTTCACAACCTTCTATCTGATCGTCACTATGGGTTCCGTCAAGGCCGCTCTGCTGGTAATCTTCTGGCTTTCCTTACTGAGTTTTGGTCATCCGCTTTTAGAAATTTTGGTGAAACTTTTGCTGTTGCCTTAGACATATCAAAAGCTTTTGATAGAGTCTGGTACAAGGCTTTTGATTTCCAAACTACTCTCCTACGGTTTATATCCTCTCTGGAACTTCACCTCAAGTTTACTTTCTGACCGTTCTATTGCTTCTGTGGTAGAAGGTCACTGTTCTTCTCCTAAATCTATTAACAGTGGTGTTCCTCAAGGTTCTGTCCTGTCACCCACTCTCTTCTTATCAATCATCAATGACCTTCCAAACCAAACTTCTTGTCCTATCCACTCCAACGCTGATGGTACCACCTTTCTCTTTTCTACGTCTTTGGTAGACGTCCAACACTTCAGGAAGTAAACATTTCACGCAGGGAAGCTGCAGAACGCCTGACTTCTGATCTTTCTAAGATTTCTGATTGGGCAGAGAAACTTGGTATTGTTCAATGTCTCAAAAACTCAATTCCTCCATCTATCAACTCGACACAACCTTCCAGACAAGTATCCCCTCTCCTTTAATGACACTCAACCGTCCCCTTCTTCCACACTGAACATCCTCGGTCTGTCCTTTACTTATAAATACTTTACTACTATAGTACTACTACTACTACTACTACTACTATTGGTAGTAGTTGTAGTTATGTTGTAATAGTAGTAGTAGTAGTAGTAATAGTAGTAGTAGTAGTAGTAGTAGTAGTACTACTACTACTACTACTACTACTACTACTACCACTACTACTACTACTACTACTACTACTACTACTACTACTACTACTACTACTACTACTACTACTACTACGACGACTACCACTACTACTACTACTACTACTACTACTACTACTACTACTACTACTACTACTAGTAGTAGTGGTAGTAGTGATGGTGGTGTTGGTGGTGGTGGTGGTGTTGTGACTACTACTATTACTACTGCTGCTACTATCCCTACTACTACTACTACTACTACTACTATTTATGTTCCTGCTGCTGTTGCTCGTACTACTACTACTACTACTACTACTACTACTACTATAATTATTGATAATAATTATAATAATAACGGTAATGATATGAACACACACACACACACACACACACACGCACACACACACACACACACACACACACTCACACACACACACACACACACACACACACACACACACACACACACACACACACACACACACACACACACACACACACACACACACATCCTGCAGGATAAATGTATGGGGCAAGACATCAGGACCCTACCATTAAAAAAATCGGGGGTGAGAACTCCAACTACTAGTGTAACATCACCTCTGGGGTTGTATGCTTCAAGATTATGGTGAGTTTCGTAGTAATTTCTTTCGTGCCTTTGGAGCTTCACAGGCTCACGATTCCTTTCTTTGGGCTTTTCGTCAGTATTAGGGCCATTTTTATTTCTAATATATATCAATGACTTGGATAGTATAATTAATAGTGATGTTAGTAAATCTGCGAATGATACAAAGATCGGTAGATTAATTAGGTCAGAATCGGATGCCATCGCCTTGCAGGCCGATTTAAAATGAATGAATGGACGAACGGATGGCAAATGCAATTGAATATCAATAAATGCAAAGTACTTAGCGTAGGTAGAGGAAACCCACACAATAGGTACACATTAAACAACTAAACTCTGGTAGGTACAGGGTACGAGAAAGATTTAGGAGCTATAGTTAACTCTGAACTCCGTCTAGGACAACTATGCATAGAGGCCAGAAACGGCAAATAGGGTACTAGGATTCATTTTTAGGAGTGTTGAAAGTAGAAGGCCGGAAGTAATATTAAAGTTATACTTGGCGCTGGTCAGACCTCATCTAGACTACGCTGTGCAGTTCAAATCCCCACATTACAGGAAAGATATAGGTCTATTAGAATCAGTACAGAGGAGAATGACTAAAAGGATACAGGGGATGAGGAGTATTCCTCACGAAGCGAGATTGAAGCTGTTAAATTTATATTCTTTAGAGAGACGTAGGTTAAGAGGGGACCTGATAGAAGTCTTTAAGCGGTATAAGGGTTATAAGAAGGGGGATGTAAGCAAAATTCTTAGGATCAGCAACAAGGGAAGAACAAGAAATAACGGGTTCAAGCTTGAAAAAAATTAGGTTTAGGAAGGAGATAGGAAAAACTTTGTTCTCAAACATAGTGGTAGATAAGTGGAACGGACTCAGTAATCATGTTGTTAGAGCTAGGACACTAGAGAGCTTTAAGAGAAGATTAGACAAGTTTATGATGGGGATAATAGATGGAAATAGGCAGGTGTATTTCATACAGGGACTGCCACGTGTCAGCTTGGTCGCTTCTTGCAGCTTCCCTTATTTTTTTTTTTTATGTTCTTATGTTCTGTTCTTATGTTATGCGGAATTGCTTACTACGCAGCTTGGAAATGTAGGTCACATGGTCGGTCAAGTTCATGCTACCGAGTACGCACATGATGGATGCCATTGAATTTTTGAAGTCTTTAAATTGGGTGCAAAAATGGTCAGATAAACTACAGTACAAGTCTTCTTAGAGTTTACAAGTTATGTTAATTATCTTACTCCTCGGGAAAGACGTGCTGCTTCGACCAGTGAGATTTTGCGTGAAGGTTGTGTGTAATTAGGTGCTTCTAGTTTTCTGTGAAGGAAGAGAGTTGTCTTTAGAGGGCAGGCTGTGACTGTCCCCTTGTATTATGAGACACAAAGGGAAACGTTCAGTGAGGTCACAGTTGTGTTTAATGATAAATTCACAGCACGGCGAATTCGTACATTATGGAGTGCAGTCCATTGGAAACCAAAGGAAGACTTTATTGAGGCAACGAAGATGACATAAAATGTAAGAACAATAGTATCATACACGAAAATAATATATCTGAGCATTCAAACCGTCCCAAGAAACTATGTGGCGAATATACCATCTACTAAATTCATCCTCAGAGCACCGAGAAGATGCCCACTTCGTGACGGTAGGGCGCAAATGAGGCATTGAACTGCACATTTGGCATGCGGTTCACGCATGCGCTTATCGCCGAGTTTTAGATAAACCTCGAGCAATAACCAACGCCGTATAACGTGTATACGTTCACCTGTAAACGAGGAAACTGTGAAGTCCTCCTTTCAACTTACATCGGCATGACGACTACGAATCTGTCTCGACGGCTCACCTGCCACCTAACATCTGGAGCCCCAAGAATACACCTACAACGGCAGCACGGTATCAAGCTCACAAGAAAAGACCTGGAAGAAAACAGTAAAATCTTAGATATGTGTACAAATGTGAGACGGCTTGCAATATTTGAAGCACTGTACATAAAAGAATTCAACCCCAGGCTTAATGTACAGGCCGAAGATTTACAGGCTTTGCCGAGCATGAGAAGGGACCAAGCACCGCCGCCACAGAGTAAGCCCACCAGCCAACCGAAGCCAATCAACGCTTCCCGTGTTCTCTGCGGTATCTGCAGCGATCGGCATCCCACCTCGGAATGCATCATCAATCTGAAGGCTGGGGAAACCCGTCCTGCTCGATCCCCGCATTGCGGCAAGCGTCACCATGCGTGGCATAAACTCTGCCCTGAAAGGTTTAGGAGCCTTCCTCCTGCCTGCTCTGGACGGAGGGCGGAGAACGACCCCAATTCCTTGCCGGCAGCTCCTCCACAGACTGCCACTGCCCCTGCCACGGACCTGCCCTCGAAGAGCAAGAGAAGGAGGAGGAAGAAATCCAAGGTTGTCCCGGCAGCCACAGAACCGGTTACCTTCGAAGGAAAGACCTGCGGCGCTGCGGTGCAGACGGATCCAGCAACCCTGCCGCGCCTTTCCTGCAGTTTACCACCGCCACCACAGATGCTGCCACGGCCCATCAACGACATTATATATATATATATATATATATATATATATATATATATATATATATATATATATATATATATATATATATATATATATATATATATATAAACCTTCCAAACCTTGGTTTAACGCAGCCTGTTCTCGTGTTATACAAGGCAGAGAGGTGGCCCACAAAAGGTACTAGAACCAAAAGGTAATAGAGTACCAGAATCTCATGCGCTTTAAATGTCTGTCCGTAACCATGCCTAGTCTTTTCTCCAACTAGCCAAAAAACACCTTCATTAATAGACAGTGTCAAAGATCTATCTCCCCTCGTGACTTCTGGCATCTAGCCAAAAATGTCTCCAGTATCTTTGCTTTTTCTTCTTTCATTCCTTTATTTCAACCGGATGGCACCACTGCTATCACATCAATTTCTAAAGCTGAAATCTTTGTTCAAACTTTTATTAAAACTTGCCTTAGACGATTCAGGGAATGTCCCTCCCTTTCCTCCAACCTCTGACTATTTCATGCTAATTATTAGAATACTTCGCAGTGATGTTTTCCGTGCCCTCGCTAGCCTAAACCCTCGTAAGGCTTATGGACCTGATGGGGTCCGTCCTATTGTTCTCCAAATCTGTACATGCGTGCTTGCACCTTGTCTAATCATATTCTTTCAACTCTGTCTGCCAACATCTACTCTTCCTTCTTGCTGGATGTTTGCCTACATTCAACCTGTTCCTAAAAAAAGGGTGACCGTCCTAATCCCTCAAACTACCATCATATTGCTTTAATTTTCTGCCTATCTAAAGTTTTGAATCTATCCTTAACAGGAAGATTCTTAAACATCCATCACTTCACATCCTTCTATCTGATATGGGTTCCGTCAAGGCCGCTTCATTGGTGATCTGGCTTTTCTTTCTGAGTCTTGATCATCATTTAGAGATTTTAGTGAAATTTTTGCTGTTGCCTCAGACATATCAAAAGCTCTTGATACAGTCTGGCACAAAGCTTTGATTTCCAAACTACCCTCCTACGGTTTCTCTCTACTCTTTCTCTCTCTAACTTCATCTCGAGTTTCATTCTGACCGTTCCATTGTTGATGTAGTCGACGGTCACTGTTCTTCTCCAAAATCTATTAACAGTGGTGTTCTTCAAGTTTATGTTCTGTCACCCACTCTCTTCCTATTATTCATCAATAATCTTCTGAACCAAACTTCTTGTCCTATCCACTCCTACGGTGATGATACCACCCTGCACGCACTTTTCCACGTCTTTTAATAGACGTCCAACCCTTCAGGAAGTAAATTTTTGATTGGGTATTGTCTATGTCTATGTCTATGGTATTGTTCAATGCTTCAAGAACTTCTCCATCTATCAACTCGATACAAGCTTCCAGACAATTATTCACTTTTCTTCAATGACACTCAACTGTTCCTCTTTTCTACACTGAACATCCTCGGTCTGTCCTTTTCTTAATTCATCTCTAGCTAAAATAGCTTCTGTGAAGTTAGGGGTTCTGAGAGATCTCCGCCAGTTTTTCTCATACCCCGAGCTGCTAACTCTGTACAAGGGCCTTAACTATCCATATATGGGGTATGCTTCACATGTATGGGGGGGTTCCACTCATACTGCTCTTTTAGAAAGGGTGGAATCAAAAGCTTTTCGTCTCATCACTCCTATCCTCTAACTGATTGTCTTCAGCCTCTTTCTCATCTCTATTTTCATGCTAACTGCTCTTCTGATCTTGCTAACTGCATGTCTCCCCTCCTCCCGCGGCCGCGCTGCACAAGTCTTTCTTCTTTCTCTCACTCCTTTTCTGTCCACCTCTCTAATGCAAGAGTTAACCAGTATTCTCAATCATTCATCGCTTTCTCTGGTAAACTGGAACTCGCTTCTTGTTTATGTATTTCCACCTTCCTATGACTTGAATTCCTCCAAGAGGGAGGTTTCAAGACACTTATCCTTCAATTGTTAATTACTGCTTTGGAGCCTATTCGGGAACCGGCATCTCATTGGGCCTCTTTTTTTTATTTCTTTTATTGGATTTTTATTTATTTGCTGCCCTTGGCAGGTTTCCCCCCTACGTAAAAAAAAAAAAATAAAATAAAATTATATATATATATATATATATATATATATATATATATATATATATATATATATATATATATATATATATATATATATATATATATATATATATATATATATATATATATATATATATATATATATATATATATATATATATATACGAAGAGAAAAAAAAATCATTGTTCTTATAATACTACAATTTAACTTTCCGAACACTTACCTCACATCTCGATAAATTATACTCTCATTTCAAACTAAAATCAGTTATTTACTTTCTCACTGTATCTTAGTTTGGTGTTCTGGTACAGAGGTGCTACTGCTCTGTTTTCTCTCACGCGTTGCTCTACAACCTCGCTGGTCCATTGACTGATGATTCCAGCATCCTCAAGGCGATGCATCAGCTGCTGGAAGTGACCGTAATACGGTGCTCCTTTCCTGCATATTAAACATGTTAATGGGTAGTATTATATATATATATATATATATATATATATATATATATATATATATATATATATATATATATATATATATATATATATATATATATATATATATATATATATATATATATATATATATATATATATATATATATATATATATATATATATATATATATATATATATATATATATATATATATATATATATATATATCTGTGAGCTCACCTGAACGCCCAGCCAAAGCTTGCCAAAAAGTAGAAGCCTCCCTTGCTAATGTAAAATGGCGTATGCCCTTGTTTGTCAGTGTAGCGGTTGGCGAGGACGACACTTATGTAATTTTTTACAATAATGAACGAAAACTTTCCACTCATTACCTTCTCAAGGGCTGCATCAGCTACCAACACCTATGAATCAGAAAGGAAGAATCGTCATTAACCTACCCAATCACACACACACACACACACACACACACACACACACACACACACACACACAGAAGGTAAATAAGACACGGTAACAACAAGACACATGAAGACCCAAGCTCATCATTGCTGCAGACCTGCATTTACCATTGTCTAAATATTTTAACACGGTAAATATTAGTTTAGTTGCAAGAGTCAGTGCACCACTCCTTCCTCTGGGGCTGTCCCTGGCATCTTCTGCCAAATTAGTCACAAATAACACTCCTATAGGTCTAGTCTATACATTTTCAACGGTTCAATTCAGTCACATCTGTCACCTAGAACATCCTTACGGGACTAATTATTTCTGAGGTGGCAGGCTCGGGCTCGACGATCGGCCTTCTGTTTGCTTAGCTTAAGCTTAGCTTAAAACCAGGTTAAGCTGCCTCCCGACTTTTCGGCATCGTAAGCACTAGGCTCAGGATGATTTGGGAAGTTAAGTAGGAAAATAAGCATAACGTTTGGGCCAAGGGCTATTTTTTTTTTTTTAATACCATCCCAACTGCGCAGACAACAAACGACATTTGCAACTGATGCCACGTATGAATTTTTGTTCTTTTTCCTTTGCAGTTGAAAAGAATATCTGAGGAGAGGAGAAAATGAAGCTCACTGGATCGATATGCCAACTACTTTATATATATATATATATATATATATATATATATATATATATATATATATATATATATATATATATATATATATATATATATATATATATATATATATATATATATATTCTCTTGTACATATTTCGTTGAAAGTGATACTGAGTTCAGCGTTTATGATTTTCTTCATGATGTTTTATTTTTTTCTCGAAGGAGTGACTTATTCTCTTTGGTAAGATTATTGATGATTTTCCCGTAGGATATCATCTTCGCCAGATCGTGATTTCGGGTTCTTGACCCTTCTTCAGTGGCAGAGGAGGTTGTCTTCTCAGAGGTTGTGTAGAGAATGACAGGCCAGTGGCACGGGCTCCTTACCATCTATTACAAAAGCAAGAAAACCAGCCACCTCCTACTCCGAAACAGTCCACCACAACAAAAGGAGAAAATGCAGCAGTCTCATGTCGTGTATAAGCAGGCGCCCCCAAGACCCACGTGACCCAAGTGCACAAAACCACACTCACTAGAAAATACCTTGAAGAACAAACGGAGATCATCACCACATGCAAGGATAACAGACGCCTCCCCATCTTAGAAGCCCTACATATCAAGAACTTAGAGCCAAAGCTTAACATACATAAGCAAAACCTACAAGCGCCCTCGAGTATGAAGCAAAGCCTAAACCCAGCCGCTCCCAGCCAATCAGAAGCCGAGTCACCAACCCAGACCAAGTCACCAACACCTTCCAGACACACTGGTGCAACACCTTCCAACCACAGCCTTTCTCTCCCCATGAGCCCAGTATTGCCCACATACACCACATCACCGATCTTGTGCGCCGAAACCTAGCAAACACGCTACCACATAACATTATACACTTAACACACCTAGATCCCCAACAACACCCTCTCATCACACCCATTGAGGAGGAGGATATCACCAGGTTGCTCAGACACACTCCGCGGCGAGACCCCGGCCCCTCAGGAGTCACCTGGCCAATGGTACGGAGCCTTCCTCCAGAAATCATATCCAGCCTGTCAAAAATTTTCAATGCTTGCCTCGCCCAAAGGCTTTCAAAATTTCAAACATCACCCTTATTGCCAAGCCCGGAAAAAAATCTCACTTAACAGAAAACTATCGCCCCATAAGCCTCCTTGAAATTCTTGGAAAAACTTTTGAGCGTCTAATCAATTTAAGATTGAGAGCGTTCCTCGAAGGTAACGGATTGCTGGCACCACAGCAGTTCGGTTTCCGGAGGAACGCCTCAACGGAGGACGCCCTTAACAGCATAGTAGCCTACCTAAATTTCAACAAGCCATATTACAAGACAGCACTCGTGACAAAAGATGTAAAAAAAAAGCATTTGACACCGTTTGGCACACCGGTTTAAAATACAAAATTTGTAATAACTTCAATCTCCCTTTTCTAACGCAAACCATCTTGTGTAGTTTTCTGGAAGAGAGACAGACAAGAATCCGCCACCAGGGCAACTTTTCGACATATTTTACTCCTCAGGCTGGAGTCCCACAAGGCTCCGTACTCTCCCCCAACCCTTTTTAACATGTATACAGCTGACCTACCCCTACCAGCCCACAATGACTCACTAACTATTCAATACGCGGACGATGTAACGCAATTGGCCCGTGCCAGGTCGTTAGATCTCCTCACCGACAAAATTCAGAGGGAACTGATGGCGACTAGCCTATGGGAAATGAAATGGCGAATTCTCTCCCATTCCGAAAAACCAAAAGTCACTTATTTCAACATTAAAAGAAGTCAGCCCCGCCAAATTTCACTAAATAGAATTGATCCAATCCCCACCCCAATCCCCATCAGTGACAAAACAAAGTGCCTGGCCTCACCATTGATAAGCACCTCAATTTCAATATACTAATAAAACAAAAAAGCAACCATAGCTGCCAAGGCCCTGAGCAACCTGGAAAGATTTCGCGACAGCAGTACAAAAACAAAACTTCACCTCTACAAAGCTTTCATTCTCCCTCTCTTAACCCTTTTGCCCTCTCTCTCTCTGCTCCCTCCAACCTCTCTAAACTTCAGAAGGTTCAAAATCGAGCAGTTCGTTTCGCTCTTGGGACGAAATGGTTCGACTTCCGAACCTCTCTCTCCATTCACGAGGAGTCCAACATCCCCCCCTTAACATAACACTCTACAACAGAATCGAAAAACAACTAAGCTCCTTCTCTGACAGACACACAATCACATACAATTTCATGACCAACCTCCCCCCAGCTTTCCGTCACCTGCCGCACTACAACCTCCTTGATCCTCCCACTGTGCCTCCTGAACCTGTCTTCTAATAATGGACTCCTCCTTTCTTCCCTTCACTGCCTCCTCTCTCTGTACCACTCATGGTGTCTGAGTGGCATCATCGTCGTTCTCTCGTTCACGTGGGCGGGCCTGCGTGCCAACACCTAGTGTTTTTTTCATATTTTTTGTCTTATGGCTTTCTATTCATATTTTTGTTTTTATGCATTATTTTTCTGTCTAGCAGCCTAGGTTTTAAGGAGGCACCGGACCGCTCCTGGGAAAGGGACGCGACAAAAAAAACACCGCCACTAACATTCCATGCCTCTGACCGAGGGAGTGGGGTCGTGTGCCAACACCTAGTGTTTTTTTTCATATTTTTTCTTATGGCTTTGTATTCATATTTTTGTTTTTTATACATTATTTTTTTTTGCCTGGCAGCCTAGGTTTCAAGGGGGCACCAGGCGACCACTTCCAGAGAGACGGGGATAGCACGAACCGCACTCCTCCCACTGAAGTCACGGCAATGGGGCCCCCGGCCGTCGGCATGACGTTCCGGTAGCGGTACCCCCCGCGGCAGTTAAGGAGCGGCCAGTACTGATGATGGGGACGGTAACCACACCATTCAGTGGAAGCCACTTCACCCCCCACACAGAGGTAGTTGGGTGCGGCAAGGGCTGGGCAGGAAGGTAGTCAAGAGATGGTGGGGCGGGGCCCTGGAAGCGTCCATGCATGAATCCCCATTCACCCCCCACCACCGGCGACTTACCGCGTGCAGACAGATGGTATTAGATTTGACCCCTCGCTGCGGTGAGGGAGCCTTTCGAGCCTCTGTCATTGCACATCCTATCATCACGTCAATCATTATCACAAACCTTCCTCATCCTCCCCATGCACATAACACCACGACATTTTTTATTTTCTCTTTTCTTTAGCAGGTTGGCCTTTTTGCAGGACGAGTCACAGGACACGAGCAGAAAGGACCGACTCTGCTTTTTCACCCACCACATTACATCATACAATAAAGATCCCGGCCATCACCAAATCACTCTACTACTATCCGTGGTTCGGAACCCACGTAAAACTGTAGGTCCCTCCGCTACACGGATGTACTTCTTCCTCTGTCCTTCTTTGAACCAATAAAAGCACAAAAAAAAAAAAACCCTTTTTACTCTGACTGTCCTTCACTCATCTTTCACATCCTGATGGTGCAGGCTCTGGATAGTCTGGTCCCTAACTTGTGCGTGGTTTGGCCCGGGGTTTTGGGTGCGTGGGCGGCGTCCGTGGCTGCGGCTGTGTTGGGCTTGGCTTGCTCGGTTGGTGGCGGACTCTCCTGCTTCCCCCGATAAGGACCTTGTCTCCCTTGCCATCTTAACATAAATATATCACGTAAAAAATAGACGTCCTTCCTAATAATAAAACAAAAATTCAAATTGCGCCTGGGTCAAGCCCCAGTGACTATTTCTCCTACTACAATTCCCTTCTTATCACCCACCTATTCTTCCCACTATCCCCACTTCCCCCTCCCCATCTTTTTTCTCTTTGTTATCTTATCTTATGGCCTTTTCTTTAGAAGGCTGGCCTTTTTGCAGGACGAGCCAGAGGATACGAGCAGAAAGGACCGACACCGCTTTTTTTTTCACCCATCACATTACATCATACAATAAAGATCCCTGCCATCACCAAATCACTCTACTACTAACCGTGGTTCGGAACCCACGTAAAACTGTAGGTTCCTCCGCTATATGGATGTTCTTCCTCTGTCCTTCTTTGAACCAATAAAAGCACAAAAAGAAAAAAAAAAAAAACACTTTCTACTCTGACTGTCCTTCACTCATCTTTCACATCCTGATGGTGCAAGCTCTGGATATTCTGGCCCCGAGCCTGTGCGGGGTTCGGCCCCGGGGTTTGGGTGCGTGGGCGGCGTCCGTGGCTGCGGCTATGTTGGGCTTGGCTTGCTCGGTTGGTGGTGGACTCTCCTGCTTCACCTGATGAGGACCTTGTCTCCCTTACCACTTTAACATAAACATATCTCGTTTCAAATGGCACGTCCTCCCTAATAACAAAAGAAATCAAATTGCGCTTGGGTCAAGCCCGTGACTATTTATCCTGCTACAATTCCCTTCTTATCACCCCATATTCTTCCCACTATCCCCACTTCCCCCTCCCCATCTTTTCTCTCATTATTATTATTATATGGCCCGTCATTCTCTACACAACCTCCGAGAAGACAACCTCATCTGCCACTGAAAAAGGGTCAAGGACCCGAAATCGCGATCTGGTGAAGATGATATCCTACGGGAAAATCATCAATGTTCTTACCAAAGAGAATAAGACACTCCTTCGAGAAAAAGAAAACATCATGAAGAAAATCATAAACGCTGAACTCAGTATCACTTTCAATGATATATATATATATATATATATATATATATATATATATATATATATATATATATATATATATATATATATATATATATATATATATATATATATATGAGGGTCTAGAGCCAGAATGACGTATGCGATATCGTATCCGAAATTATTATTATTTTTTTTATTGCATTATCTTCCCTAACCTTCCTACCGTGATGGGAGAGATCGCTGACATCAGAATGGACCCCGCAATAGGGTAAAAAAATCCAAGTGAAATTTTCCATGGAACCTTCTTGACGCACTTGGGTGATGGCTGTCAGTCACTGCAGCCAGTGAGAAGAAAAGGAGTTTTCTGTAGCATTCCGCAACCCCTAACGCTTTTTGCCCGAAACCCTAACGCCTCCCCGAGGCGTTAGGGTGTCCGGGAGGACAAACCCAAACACTCGTTCTGATTGGCTGAAAGGTGTTGCCACTCCTTTATTATTAAAAATGACGATTCTGAGGCACGTAATAACATGACAATTTTTATACATGGAAAGAAGATCAAAGTAGTAACCTGTTCCTGGTATTGGAATTCAGAAGAATTGTCCATAGGGCCTGAATTAAGAGTTGTATCGTCTCGAGATATCTGGAGGCTGTTCAGACCATGGTCTACTGAGCGACGTCCGTGGCGGTTCATGTGATTGTGACTTCGAATTTCTAGTTATGGGAACTTGTAGTTTACGCATTATTTTCGTAGGATACTAAATGAAATATAAGGATGACTAGATATATTTACTGTTCTTTGGTAATGACATATGTATAGTAACAGAACTGTCGAAATATGAGGTTTATTTTGAAATGATGTGGCTATAAGACGAAGACCGCCTAGATTATAACGCGGCTCTCGTACCAAGGACGGCCCCCACCACACCAGGAATTCCCCCCTAACCAAATAGACTACCAACCCATAAGGTAAACTAACTAACCTAAGATTTTGTAACCTCCCAACCCCGGGGGGTGAATTTCGCCCCTCCTGGGCACCCCTATAAGATAAACTAACCTAACCTAACATTCCGTAACCTAAAACATGAGGTTTTGCCCCTCTGGACACCCTATAAGATAAACTAACCTAACGTTTTGTAACCTAACCGGGTGTGCTTCGCCCCTCCTCCCCCCCATCATAAGGTAAACCTATTATTAATTTCCGATGGGGTAAAAAGGGCTAGAAATGCTCCAAATAGCGATATGTAGAACGTGCGAAGGGCTGTAGCTACATACGGTGTATTGGTTGAAAATGCAATGAAACGAAAATGTATAGATATTCATCACTGACATGCAGAACGTCCAATGGGTCTCTATACATTCTCTATCGCCTTAGAGCACGGTAAAATTCTTCCATCACTAGGAACTCCTTCCTGGCAAAACAACACGACCGCCTTCTGACTGAAGTTATTTGGGAAATTCGGCGCATTTCATATAGACTTCCATATATTAAAACACTTCTGCCACCTTGAAATTACTTTTGGGAATGAATATCAGAGTCGTACATAATGTTAAGAATAATGATAATACCGATTCACAAGGTAAATAGAGTTCGCAACCTTTAGCTTAAGGGTGGTACGGAATCAATCTTTACTAAAGGGACAATAGGCACTGATCATAAGGAACCTTTACGCGTTGAGCATCGCCCTTAAACGGTCTAAAGGACCTTTAGCACCCGGCCCGAGGCCACTCGTGTACAGCACACAACAGACGCCTCGAAAATCACCACTCCGGCCTTCTAAGTAGAACAAAAACATGCAATCCCCACACACTTATCACAGCAGCTGGGAAAGGACGCGTATAAGCACGTTCCAGGGAAACGCAGTCACGACATACACCATAAAGAAAAGGCCCACAGGAGCAACAACCCAGTCATATAGAATATTATAGTACTCTTGTCCAAGTCCAGCTTGTTTTTAATCTCTTAGAAAACAAATTCGTATCACCTTGAAATTTATAAATCTAAAACGCAAGTGACCGCTGACACCAAGTATTCAGCTGGCTATTACAATTCTTCTGAAAAAAAAGCTAAAACCCTGCTTGTATTTAGATTAATAATTTTTTCTCTCTCTCTCTCTCTCTCTCTCTCTCTCTCTCTCTCTCTCTCTCTCTCTCTCTCTCTCTCTCTCTCTCTCTCTCTCTCTCTCTCTCTCTCTCTCTCTCGCTCTCTCGCTCTCTCTCTCTCTCTCTCTCTCTCTCTCTCTCTCTCTCTCTCTCTCTCTCTCTCTCTCTCTCTCTCTCTCTCTCTCTCTCTCTCTCTCTCTCTCTCTCTCTCTCTCTCTATATATATATATATATATATATATATATATATATATATATATATATATATATATATATATATATATATATATATATATATATATATATATATATATATGTATTATTTATTTATTTTATTTATTGATTTAATTTGTTTGTGTATTTAGGTGGAACACCGGCAAAGGTAAAAAAAAATTAAAAAAAAGACCTACTGAGATGCCGGTCCCGGAATAGGGTCCGAAGCAGTAGGGTAGGTGTCTTGAAAGTTCCCTTTTGAAGGAGTTCAAGTCATATGAAGGTGAAAATACAGAAGCAGGCAGGGAGTTCCAGAGCTTACCAGAGTAAGGGATGAATGATAGAGAATACTGATTAAATTTTGCATTAGTGGGATGGACAGAATAGGGGTGAGGGAAAGAAGAGACTCTTGTGCAGCGATGCACATACATACTCCATACATGGACAGATAAGTCTCTTATACAGAATTAGTAGCTGTGCGGGTGAGAAAAACTGGTGGAGACGTCTCAGAACGCCTAACTTCATAGAAGCTGTTTTAGTTAGACATGAGATGTAAAGTTTCCATTTTAAATTATAAGAAAAGGACTGACCGATGATGTTCAGTGTAGAAGAGTCATTGAAAAAGAGGGGATAGTTATATGGAAGATTGTGATGGGTTAATAGATAGAATAATTGAGTTTTTGAAGCATTGAACATTAACAAGTTTCCTCTGCTTCAATCAGAAATTTTAGAGAGATCAGAAGTCAGGCGTTATGTAGCTTCCCTGTGTGGACTGTTTACTTCCTAAAAGGTTGGACGTCTATGAAAAGTCGTGGAAAAGTGCACGGTGGTATCATAAGCGTAGGAATGGATAGAACGAGAAGTTTGGTTTAAAAGATCATTGATGAATAATAGGAAGAGAGTATGGGACAGGACATAACCCTGAGGAACATCACTGTTAATAGATTTAGAAGAACAGCGACCATTTACCACAGCAACAAGAGGACGGTCAGAATGGAAACTTGAGGTGAAGCTATAGAGAGAAGAATAGAAGCCGTAGGAGGGTAGTTTTTAAATCAAAGCTCTGTGCCAGGATCTATCAAAAGTTTTTTGATATGTATAAAATAACAGCAAAAGTTTCACTAAAATGTTTAAAAGAGGATAACCAAGATTCAGCAAAGAAGGCTAGATCACCAGTAGAGAGATCTTGACGGACCCCATACTGGCAATCAGATAGAAGGTTGTGAAGTGATAGATGTTTAAGAATCTTCCTGTTGAGGAAAGAAAAAAAAAAAAACTTTAAATAGCCAGGAAATTAAAGCAACAGGTAGCTCGAGGGATTAGAACGGTCACCCATATTAGGAATAGGCCAAATATATAAGTCACGAGGTAGTCAGATCTCGAAAGATTTTGACACTTTCATGAATGAGTTTTTGGCTAGTTAGAGAAGAGACTTGGCATGGTTATATATCTATCTATCTATCTATATATATATATATATATATATATATATATATATATATATATATATATATATATATATATATATATATATATATATATATATATATATATATATATATATATATATATATATATATATATATATATATATATATATATATATATATATATATATATATATATATATATATATATATATATATATATATATATATATATATATATATATGTGTGTGTGTGTGTGTGTGTGTGTGTGTGTGTGTGTGTAAATATATCATCTGTTGAATGGAAGGAGACTTCAGTTTTTTTTTTACTTATTCACCTAAAAAATAACAATATCATGATATCAAGTTAAATTTATAATTTGATCAATCACTTTAGAGGACAGCGCTTCAAATAAAAGAAGGGGAAAACAGAAAACTTACTTTCATTTCCGAATGAATCTTTTTCACAACTGGATCAGGATGTTTCGAAAAATATTCAAGTGCAGCACCATTGTAAAGCCAAGGTTCTGTTCCCCAGTTCCATTTCCTTTCCTCCACCAAATCACGTAATGTCTCAAACGTTTTTGACATGCCCTTGATCGTAAGGTGAGCAATCAGAGAGGACCTGAAGGCACTACCTATGATAAGACAGAAGACCAGCCACACACCGATCATCATCTGCTTAAAAAAAAAAAAAAAAAAAAAAAATATATATAAATAAATAAATAAGTAAAAATAATAATAATAATAAAACTAAAATAATATATATATATATATATATATATATATATATATATATATATATATATATATATATATATATATATATATATATATATATATATATATGCTTCACTCATTTTATGTAACTTTGTAGGAGGTTTGAATAAAATACCTGTCCAGAAATATTGATGGATGGATCTGCTGGAGGCTTTTCCAGAAGGGCTCCCCAACTATAGAACAGAGTGGTGCTGAAACTAGGAACTGACACACCAGCCAATGTTTTCCATGTGTGTTGCAATGTTATCATAATAAACACCCACAAAGCCACACCTGCCACGATGCTTATCCAAACATAGTCTAAAAATAAATAAATATTATTACTAATAATAACACTAATTAAATAATAACAATAATAACAACAATAGTAATAATAATAATAATAATAATAATAATAATAATAATAATAATAATAATAATAATAATAATAATAATAACAATAATAATAATAATAATAATAATAATAATAACAATAATAATAATAATAATAATAATAATAACAATAATAATAATAATAATAACAGTAACAAATTAATAAAAAAATAAATTGAAACCAATATATATATACATATATATATATATATATATATATATATATATATATATATATATATATATATATATATATATATATATATATATATATATATATATATATATATATATATATATATATATATATATATATATATATATATATATATATATATATATATATATATATATATATATATTCATCATTTATATATTTCATTCCACATGCAGTGTGTTTCATCATTCATATATTTCATACCACGTGTGTCCATGTGGCCACCAGTTTGATCAATGTTTGACCTTTTATCATTCTTGTCTCCCTCTCAAGGGAACATCACACCTTCCCTACATTCCTGTCTGTTCTTACGGAAAACACCTGCACGTCTTCCTCATCGTCCTCTCTGGTCGTTGGCCAAAATAACGACCTCTACCATTGGTTTCTTTCACCCCATTTCCAAGCATCTCATTGGTCATTTCTCCATCTCAGAGGTTGTATCCTAAACCGTTTCTCTCACACAAAAATTAATAGAGCCGTATGAGTAGGTAGAGCTTCAGTCTGTTCAGTTCATCATCAGCCTTCAGAGAGTCTTCAGAGAGTGTCAGACTAGATCATTTCATCATCAGATCACGATCAGTTCACAGAGAGTTCAGAGAGAGAGAGCACATCAGTATCGTCATGTCTGTAATCAATTGTGTCTCGGTATCTCGCGTGTACATTCTATCCATCATTAAATCAAGATGAACTTTTATAGTTTGTGTCTTTTTACTCGCACAATCAATAAATATCAATTCACTACCCACAACCTCCACGCTACCATCAATACCAATCTACTAGCCGGTCCTCCAGAGCAGCCACCACCACACCAAGCATCCTCATCTGATCCAGTAGTGGTAATCATCATCAACAAAGGCGGCTAGTATTTCATCAAAACAGTGGGGTGAAGAACATCATATAAAACAGTGGTGACAAAAAAATACCTATCCAAGACAGTGGTGACCAAGACTACCGACAAAGTGTTGCCAAGGGTGTTGTGCGACCGAAGACACACGAACTCTCGACTCTCTCAAATATCCAGTACACGCTGAGATACATGTATCACGCCCCATCGCAGGCAAATTGTGAGACGTTATCATTTCTCACACGCTTCGATCCTGGGTCACCACACGCACTATATGCTTTCTGCCCTGCTTCTCCCGCCTCATCTCTTGCCGCTCCTACTTCGTCTCATCATGGCCACACCTGTCTGCCGACACACCTGTCGCCGCCTGTTTCTGCTCATCACGCCGCTCCTCTTCGCTGATCACCATTCCTTCTTCCTGAGGTGTGGGTGTTCCTCGGCTTCTTCCCCGAGCCACCTCCACTCACCACCCTCTCCCATCCGAGTACTCGCGGTTACGCCTCATCTGAAACCGCCATTCCCCACCGAGCCGGTCTCTCGCTGCCGGGCGCGTCCAAGATCATCTCTACACGTCTGCTCCCAGCCATGTTCCTCCAGTGATCTGCAGTCACTTCATCGTGGCAAATTTAAGTATTCAGTCAGATTCAGATTATTCTTGTCTTTCCATTCTTCCTTCTTCTGATATTAAGTAGTGCCTATCTATCTATCTATCTATCCATCTATCTATCTATCTATATGTCTGTCTGCCTGTTTGCCTATCTGTTTCCTGCCTGTCTGTCTGTCTATCAGTGTCTATATTATTCCCTTTAGTCTTTCATTATTATTTATTGTTATCTGTGTTATCATATTGTGTGTTATTCTGTGCTTTCATATTGTGTGTTATTTTGTGTGTTTTATATTTATATACATAATATTCATTGATTATCTTTGCGATTCACGTTGCTTATGAAAACACGCTCATAGTTTGCACTATCTACATCACTACCTGCCAAAATGTCTACTGAAACCACTACGACACCTCACATCACCTTCATTCACGAATCTCATGAACTTCCAAATTTTTCTGGAGCTGGCACAGAAATTGTTCATCAGTTTATTCAGAGGACTGAGGAGGAATGTACTAGACATTCAGCCATTTTCGAAAAGGAGAGAATATTAATTTTGAAATCACATATCTGTCACGAGCTCTCGAGTCTCGCTGGCCTGTTGGTGAAATCATATAAATTCGCTTCTCACTACCTTTGATGATTTCACCACTCACCTCAGAAATAATTTATATAATCACCCCAAGCTTAGAGCCACCCATTCTTTTCTCAAATTTTCAAAATCTATCACACAACACGTCTGCTCACACACTAATCCTTACAAGGCAGAAAACATTGCTTCCTCTCAGAGCTCGGAATTGATGACTCAACTCCAAAACTCAAATTGGTTTACTGGTGACTCACTGTCAAGGGATTAGTTAAAAAGACTCATAGCCTGTCTCTTGTTCACCACATTCCTTGATGTTCCCAATTTCTAGGCTGCAAGTGACATCAAATTCAACAAAACATTTTTTTTTTTTTTTTTTTTTTTTTTTATGTAGGAAGGATACTGGCCAAGGGCAACAAAAATCTAATAAAAAAAATGCCCACTGAAATGCCAGTCCCTAAAAGGGTCAAAGCAGTGGTCAAAAATTGATGGATAAGTGTCTTGAAACCTCCCTCTTGAAGGAATTCAAGTCATAGGAAGGTGGAAATACAGAAGCAGGCAAGGAGTTCCAGAGTTTACCAGAGAAAGGGATGAATGATTGAGAATACTGGTTAACTCTTGCATTAGAGAGGTGGACAGAATAGGAGTGAGAGAAAGAAGAAAGTCTTGTGCAGCGAGGCCGCGGAAGGAGGGGAGGCATGCAGTTAGCAAGATCAGAAGAGCAGTTAGCATGAAAATAGCGGTAGAAGACAGCAAGAGATGCAACATTGCGGCGGTGAGAGAGAGGCTGAAGACAGTCAGTTAGAGGAAAGGAGTTGATGAGACGAAAAGCTTTTGATTCCACCCTGTCTAGAACAGCAGTATGAGTGGAACCCCCCCAGACATGTGAAGCATACTCCATACATGGACGGATAAGGCCCTTGTACAGAGTTAGCAGCTGGGGGGGTGAGAAAAACTGGCGGAGACGTCTCAGAACACCTAACTTCATAGAAGCCGTTTTAGCTAGAGATGAGATGTGAAGTTTCCAGTTCAGATTATAAGTAAAGGACAGACCGAGGATGTTCAGTGTAGAAGAGGGGGACAGTTGAGTGTCATTGAAGAAGAGGGGATAGTTGTCTGGAAGATTGTGTCGAGTTGATAGATGGAGGAATTGAGTTTTTGAGGCATTGAACAATACCAAGTTTGCTCTGCCCCAATCAGAAATTTTAGAAAGATCAGAAGTCAGGCGTTCTGTGGCTTCCCTGCGTGATATGTTTACCTCTTGAAGGGTTGGACGTCTATGAAAAGACGTGGAAAAGTGCAGGGTGGTATCATCAGCATAGGAGTGGATAGGACAAGAAGTTTGGTTTAGAAGATCATTAATGAATAATAAGAAGAGAGTGGGTGACAGGACAGAACCCTGAGGAACACCACAGTTAATAGATTTAGGAGAAGAACAGTGACCGTCTACCACAGCAGCAATAGAACGGTCAGAAAGGAAACTTGAGATGAAGTTACAGAGAGAAGGATAGAAACCGTAGGAGGGTAGTTTGGAAATCAAAGCTTTGTGCCAGACTCTATCAAAGGCTTTTGATATGTCCAAGGCAACAGCAAAAGTTTCACCAAAGTCTCTAAAAGAGGATGACCAAGACTCAGTAAGGAAAGCCAGAAGATCACCAGTAGAGCGTCCTTGACGGAACCCATACTGGCGATCAGATAGAAGGTTGTGAAGTGATAGATGTTTAAGAATCTTCCTGTTGAGGATAGATTCAAAAACTTTAGATAAGCAGGAAATTAAAGCAATAGGACGGTAGTTTGAGGGATTAGAGCGGTCACCCTTTTTAGGAACAGGTTGAATGTAGGCAAACTTCCAGCAAGAAGGAAAGGTAGATGTTGACAGACAGAGCTGAAAGAGTTTGACTAGGCAAGGTGCAAGCACGGAGGCACAGTTTCGGAGAACAATAGGAGGGACCCCATCAGGTCCATAAGCCTTCTGAGGGTTTAGGCCAGCGAGGGCATGGAAAACATCATTACGAAGAATTTTAATACGAGGCATGAAGTAGTCAGAGGGTGGAGGAGAGGGAGGAACAAGCCCAGAATCGTCCAAGGTAGAGTTTTTAGCAAAGGTTTGAGCAAAGAGTTCAGCTTTAGAAATAGATGTGATAGCAGTGGTGCCATCTGGTTGAAGTAGAGGAGGGAAAGAAGAAGAAGCAAAGTTATTGGAGATATTTTTGGCTAGATGCCAGAAATCACGAGGGGAGTTAGATCTTGAAAGGTTTTGACATTTTCTGTTAATGAAGGAGTTTTTGGCTAGTTGGAGAACAGACTTGGCATGGTTCCGGGCAGAAATATAAAGTGCATGAGATTCTGGTGAAGGAAGGCTTAAGTACCTTTTGTGGGCCACCTCTCTATCATGTATAGCACGAGAACAAGCTGTGTTAAACCAAGGTTTAGAAGGTTTAGGACGAGAAAAAGAGTGAGGAATGTACGCCTCCATGCCAGACACTATCACCTCTGTTATGCGCTCAGCACACAAAGACGGGTCTCTGACACGGAAGCAGTAGTCATTCCAAGGAAAATCAGCAAAATACCGCCTCAGGTCCCCCCAACTAGCAGAGGCAAAACGCCAGAGGCACCTTCGCTTAGGGGGATCCTGAGGAGGGATTGGAGTGATAGGACAAGATAAAGATATGAGATTGTGATCGGAGGAGCCCAACGGAGAAGAAAGGGTGACAGCATAAGCAGAAGGATTAGAGGTCAGGAAAAGGTCAAGAATGTTGGGCGTATCTCCAAGACGGTCAGGAATACGAGTAGGGTGTTGCACCAATTGCTCTAGGTCATGGAGGATAGCAAAGTTGTAGGCTAGTTCACCAGGATGGTCAGTGAAGGGAGAGGAAAGCCAAAGCTGGTGGTGAACATTGAAGTCTCCAAGAATGGAGATCTCTGCAAAAGGGAAGAGGGTCAGAATGTGCTCCACTTTGGAAGTTAAGTAGTCAAAGAATTTCTTATAGTCAGAGGAGTTAGGAGAGAGGTATACAGCACAGATAAATTTAGTATGAGAATGACTCTGTAGTCGAAGCCAGATGGTGGAAAACTCGGAAGATTCAAGAGCGTGGGCACGAGAGCAGGTTAAGTCATTGCGCACATAAACGCAGCATCCAGCTTTGGATCGAAAATGAGGATAGAGAAAGTAGGAGGGAACAGAAAAGGGGCTACTGTCAGTTGCCTCAGACACCTGAGTTTCAGTGAGGAAAAGAAGATGAGGTTTAGAAGAGGAGAGGTGGTGTTCTACAGATTGAAAATTAGATCTTAGACCGCGAATGTTGCAGAAGTTAATGAAGAAAAAGTTGAGGGGGGTGTCAAGACACTTACGGTCGTCGACGGAAAGGCAGTCTGACCTGGGGACATTTATGGTCCCCTCCCCAGATGGGGACTCCGAGGCTGGTGTAGGAGTCGCCATGATTTTAAAATTTTTTGAGTGAAGGGTGTGTGTGTTATTAGGTGCTTGTAGTTTTGTGTGGAGGAAGAGAGTTGTCTTTAGAGGGCAGGCTGTGACTACCCCCTTGTGTTGTGAGACACAAAGGGAAACGTTCAGTGAGGTCACAGCTGGGTTTAATGATAAGTTCACAGCACCCCCTGAACAGTGCTTTAGACCTCACTGGGAGTAATTATCGTTTCGGCAGGTGTCTACTGCCTCCTCCTATGTATTATTACATAAATGATGTTTGCAAAGTCATATCTGATAAGCGTCTCCTTCCCAACTCTGAGCCTGTTCAGGTACTTGATGCCTTTTCACCTTACTCTTTCACCTCACCTCATCACCCACCTCCTCGTTCTTACTCTCCTTCTAGTGAACGTTACAGTTGACGTACATAGCCTTCGCCTAGATATCAGTACACTCAATCGAAATCGAGATCAAGAAATGTCACCTGCACCTGTTGCAAGCTGCCTATTCATGTTCTCGCGCAGTGTAGGGTTGTTCTTGATAGCTTAGGAAGACACTCATTCAGTCCTGATGTATTATGTTCCTTCCACAAAGGGATAGGTAATTTCTTGCAAGACTGCAGGCTTTATCATGCACATGCTCAGGTTGCTCAACAAACATCGTCGGAAAACTCATAAAATCATCCATAAATTTGTAGATAATGTGTTTAATTGCGATAGCTATACCGTCATTAGCTGTGTTGAAAAAATAGATTTTTTATGGATGCGGTAATTTGGTATTTTTAAAGGTATTGTGTTTTTAATCCGTGACTATTTATTAGTATGATATCCTACTTAGCTTGTAAAAAAAATTGCGTATGAGACTGTCATTGTTGGTCTTCTATTGTAGAATGTTATGCTGCATGATGGTGATACTATTCATGTTCAACTTGAATGCTTATGTAGTCTTGTTTCCCTTTTCTCCAGAAATCACCTGTCTTGTTGTAATCCGCTGCGTAGTTTTCGGAATTGTGCTTTTTTCCAGTTGAGTCCTACATCTTTTGGATTTATCTTGCTCCCTGTTAACAAGCTCATTATTTGGTCTTCTTGAATATTCTTGTTTGTGTAGGTAAACTTGTAGATGTAGTTGTTGGTGTCATTTATCGAATCTTTTTTGTTGAAATTCTGAGGCCAACTCCTTTCCTTACTGACATATAGCTGTAGCCCTGTCTCTGGCCTCATATGTTGGCAATATATTTTTTTTCCAGTTCTTCTATTGTGCCGACAAGAACCATAGCCTCTTCTAGTTCCTCCTGTCTAACAGATACCACTGTTTTCTTTCTTGGGGGTGGTGCTTGTGTTGGTTTATTTGCTGGATGGATGTTAAGTGCTTAGTTAGAAATTGGATTTTCGGGAGGCTGGGGAGGTTGTTTCCTTTGAGTTTCCTGTTGCGTTCATCTTCATAAGTTCCAAAGTTCTCTACTATGTTAGTGACGTTTACTACACAGATATTTATTTTAAGAATGTCTTCTTGTGTTGCTGTGTACTGTTTGGTGTTGTCTGCTGTCATTCTCCTCTTCGTTATGTTAGCAAATATTAATGTGTTCTTTTCTGTCTTTAGTCTCCTTTTTTTCTTTATTTTTTTCCTTCTTTTTGCTGCATTTCATGGTCATAGTACGGTGTGCATCTCCGCAGTTGATGCATTTTTTGGTCTTCTTTTACACTGTTGCCATACGAAACGTATTCTCTATCTGCAGATCTTGTAGTTCTTGTCCTTGGGACAATCACTGGTGTTGTGGTTCTTAAGTTGGTAGCACCTCATGCAGCAATGTGTAGATATGTAACTTTCTTGTTTAATATCTGAGGGAGGGATACTTAAGTTGAATACTAGGAGTATCTTCTCCATGCATTTCTTGGCCGTGTTAGTTTGAGTAAAGATGATTTTGATGTTAGATCTGTGGAATTTGAATATGGTATCAAAGTCATTAGCGATCCAGTTGTTCCTCAGCTTAATCTCATCTGCTAATTCTTCTGGGCTTCTTTCGTAGATAATATCATCGACTCGGGTGATGATGATACTTTTTTTTCTCCTTCAGCTCCGGTGCTATGGCTCCTAACTGTGGCACCCAGTACTAAATCATCTCCTCCCTCTAAAGGGAGTCACATGAGGATTAGGGCCGCCCCTATTAGGGGTCTTTGCCTACTGCTGTCAGTTGCTGCTGACGTAGGGTATAAAACACCACTCTAAAAAAAAAAAAAAAATGATAGTTACCCGAACCCATCAACCAGGCAGAAGGCAGAGGGAGGCAAACACCACTCCTCCCGCCACCCAAGCCACATGAGCCGCCATAGTCCCTGGCAATCACTCCCAGGAACGTCTTGAACAACTAGCTAGGTGGCGTGGTTGCGGGGGGAGTGTGATGAATGACTGGACACAATGGGGAGGCTAGTATTTATGCCGTGAGACGAGGTGTCGTTCTGGGCAGTAAGAGGCGTTGGTTGGCTGGTGGGTGCGGTGGGAGTCGCTCATTGGTTGGCTACGGTTGGCTGGTGGCCTTACTCTGTATCAGCGGTGCTTGGTTTCTTATCATGCTCGGCAGGACCTATAAATCCTCGGCCTGTATATTGAGCTTGGGGATGAGTTATTTTATGTACAGTGCTTCAAGTATTGCAAGGCGTCTCACATTTGTACACATATCTAAGATTTCAGTGTTTTCTTCCAGGTCTTTTCTTGTGATCTTGATGCCGTGTTACTGCTGTAGGTGTATTCTTTGGGCTCCAGTTGTTAGGTGTCAGGTGAGCCGTCGAGACAGCTTTGTCGTCGTCATGCCGATGTAAATTGAAGGGAGAACTTCACACTTTCCTAGTTTACAGGTGAACTTATACACGGCGCAGGACTTCTGGGTTGCCTTTCTTTCTATGTGGGGACTGTTTCTGAGTAGGAGGTGGCTGGCTTTCTTGTTTCTGTAGTATATTTGGAGATTTATCTTCCTTTCTGTGTAATAATTCTTTCATCTTCTTTGTATGCTGTGAAGAAGAAGGCACGGTATTATATGGTGATGTCAGGCTTTCTTCAGTATTCGGAGGAGCTGGAGTTATGCCACTTATCGATGATCTTGGTTTGGTGGACGATGTTCCTTTCACTGAAGCCGTTGTTTATTACTACTTGTGTTGCCCTTTTAATTTCGTCATGCACTTGCTACCAAGTGCTGCAATGTGTGATTGCTCTTCGAATGTAAGCACCGATAATAGAGTCTTAATATTTGGCAAGACTTTCGCTCCTTCCATAAATGAAGTACCCTGGGTTAGTTGGCTTGATATACACTGCTGTATTGAACTTCATTTGCTGTTGCTCCACGAGGACGTCGAAGAAGTGCATGGTACCGTTTACACTGTTTTCTACGGTGAAATTGAGACCAAAAATTTCTTCAAGGCAACACTTGAACCGTTCAGCACCAACGTTATGTGTAGACTTGATGAATATGCCATCAATATAGAAGCAATATATACTCGTATATCAGGCTTCTCAGTCTTTTTAAACATTTTTTCCTCCACGTATCCCATAATGAAGGTGGCCATGAGCACCCCAAGAGTTTGCTCAGTAACGTTAATCTAACCTAATCTAACCTAACCTTAGTGTGGAAAAATCTCTTGCTCAATAACGTTAATGGCTTACTATCACTGTTGGGCATTATATATATATATATATATATATATATATATATATATATATATATATATATATATATATATATATATATATATATATATATATATATATATATATATATATATATATTGTGTGCAACTAAATAACGCGTTATAAAACGAAGAAAGACGTAAGAACGAATGGGAAAAGAAAAATGAAGGAAGGAGAGAGAGAGAGAGAGAGAGAGAGAGAGAGAGAGAGAGAGAGAGAGAGAGAGAGAGAGAGAGAAGGGTTGGGGATAAGACTCTTTGCACAGTGAGCGGTGAATGACCCTCCTGTGTATTCGTGGGCACACGTTTGTGTTTAGTGTTAAATGCTACTGTGTCAGGCTCCTGGAGGATGGTTGACTTTCAGAGGACTTAAGTAATTGGGTGTGTAGTGAACTTTACTCCCTCTACAGGTCCTGACGAGGCCTTCCGTCCAGGATACACTAAACGACACTATTCGGTTTGAAGCTATAACACGATGGAGAGTGGGAGAATTTATTATTGGAGGATGTTGTCTAGCATGTATGTCCTCGACCATACATGTGTCATTGCTTGTTCTAATTGTTTTTCCTAGACATGGTTGTCGATCCTTTCACAGCTTTGGGGGTTTAAGTGTCGTTAAAGTATTGTCTGTAGGTAGGTAAAACATACTGACAACCTCATTAATTGACCTGCATGAGTCCTGGTTCTAGTAACCCAAATTAAGTGCACCCAGTCACAAAGTTGACTAGGGGGAAGCTAGTCCAGGTGCGGCAGCTTTGTAAAGGGGCTGGGAACTGTTGTCAAAACAATATATATATATATATATATATATATATATATATATATATATATATATATATATATATATATATATATATATATATATATATATATATATATATATATATATATATATTAGCAGGGGTTTACTGCTGTACAAGACAAATAATATCATATGAATTTGATTGCCCTCTAAATGTAAATTACTCATAGTTTCGAAGATTTGCCTTGCCTCAACTTACAAGTCTCACTTACCGTTAACTGAGCAATGACTGAGACACACAGTCTATCCCCAGCGCTTCTCAATGCGGAAATGGGGGGGTAAGTCACATGCCAAAGAAGAATGGGGGGCTGTCCAGGGAAGGGACAGAGGATTAATGTGGCATGCCCTCCTGCCATACACTACGAACAGTGAAATTTTAATAACTTTGTTTGCTACGCATCCCCAAATGAGGCTAGATACTTTAACTTTGTCATGCTCATTATGTTATAATCTTTCAAACAATAGTACTCACAACATGGTGCTCAAAAAGGGAGTGTGGGAGGCGGGGGAAAACAAAACAACTACTGCAGCCTACTTCTCCATCACTCTACTACCTACCATCTCCTACCCCTACGTCACTCTGGACTGTCTCTTCGTCTCATCTGTCCATTCCTCTTCCTGATCTTCGCTATATCCTCTTCTTTTTAACTCGCTGCACATAAAGCGCCCTTCCCCCACGGAAAATTTCATAAGCTGCCTACAGCTTAGGGAAATTATGTACTTACGTACAATACATTCAAAACTATTTACAACTAGTTGGGTAAATGACATCAGACTGAAACAGGGGCACACACAAATCACAGAATAGAGACTACGAAAACAGTAATACGAACAATCATCAAAAGAACACGAAACAAAAGGGTTCCAACTTGGCCCTTCAAACTCAAACTGCTCAGAATGCCATTTCTTTCTCCTCCTCCAACTAGTCCTCTTCCAAAATTTCTCTCTGGCTTTCAACCAGGACCTGTGACCCCCGGCAACACTGGTGTGCAAGCTTACTCCTGCAGAGTATCATATCTATACTACGTCTTCTCCATCAACTACAGCTGCTCGACCTTCTCCCCTGTCTTGTTTAATTTCTTCCATCCTTGTCATTTAAGTTTTCTGCCTTCAGTACGTTTCCATCCTCTACACATACTCTCACTTCCTTCTCTACACACCGTACTCCTTCAGTACTCTTTCCTCTTCACTGCACAAATGGAAGAGTCACCAAGCACTGACATCCTTGCGTCCTTGGAACACACAACGAGCTCACTAGGCCCGGTAGCTTCGTGGTGCATTATCACGGCTTTGCCAGGCAATACACTATCTGGCCAAACTTCTCTACTGGGCTGCCAAGCAAGTCTTAACCATTCAACTTTCCTCTCTGGAAAGCACACTGATCTTAAGTCCCGGCTTTCACTGCCCACAACGTTACTCTCGCCTGCCCGCTCCTTACTCCTTGGAACCTTCGATAAAACAAAAGTGCGACTTTCTCGGTAAAACTAAGAGGTACCATTTGGCCGTTCTTAATCAAATAAAATTCTTCTTCTGGCAAGCCTACTCCTGTAGGGTGTCATATCTGTATTACGTGTTCTCCAGTAACTACGGCTGCTTCACCTTCCATGTCTCTTGTCTCTTCTCCTCCGTCTCTGTCGTCTTCTCGGTCTGCTGCCTTCACTACTTCTTCACCTGCTACATGTACTCTTTCTTCCTCTTCTACACCCTACTCAATTGTCCTCGCGACATACTACAGGAAAGAGGTCACCGCGCACGCTACGGTCACGTACTCCACTTCACTTCGCAGCATTGCTTAGTGTTGACTTATACCCTTAGTACCTACACCAGTTTACTTCCTAGTTATTGTTTCTACATACATTTTACACACCTCTTCACACACACACGCAGTGATAGACTCATAGTTACTAACATAGATATTTTCCTCACCAGTTTGGCTGTTATTTTCTGACCACTAGTCCTTACTAGATTGTTTGTTTTGGTTTGCTTACGTCTAACCTCTCCTCCTTCTTGCAAGGCTATCGCTAACCCCTATAGGTTCATTTGTCTCTGTGTAATTGCGTAATTTTAGCATCAAGAAGAAAAAAAAAACGTGCTCCGGCAACTCGAATTCCCCAGGAAGTTGACCTGAAGCCGCCAGCTACCACACCACTCTCGCTCCCCGCACCAATCCCTGCCCAATCCTTCTCCGTTTTCCCGCCAGACCACACTGCGCGCGTCCTGTTGTGTTTCTGTTGTTCCTGCTTCTTCTGTTGTTTTAACGACTGCTGCCGTCGCCACTCATCATGCCTTCTCTCCTCAGACAATGCGACGCCTGTCAAGGCAAGTTTTCCGCCCAATATTTTAGGAATTTCTCGGCTTGCAGGTTGTGCCATATGCAAAGCAAGATCGAGAAGCTACATGAGAAATACGAGGAGAAATGTAAGAAGTATGATGACCTCGTCCGGCAGTTTGAAGTTCTTAAGGACTTTGTTTCTGCTAATATTGGTTGCTTTCTCCCAGACGCTGCACCCGCCACTGCCTCCATCCCCCCCCCAGACCCGCCGCCTCCCCCGCCAGGCCCACCGCACCGCGCCCCCCTGTGCATGAGGAAACACCCTCCACTAATAAAAAGAAATATCTCCCTATTTCTACCTACAACAGATTCAAGGTCCTGTGTGAAGAGGAGGAAGACGCCTTCGAGACGAGACTGGTTGGTGACTCCATAATGAGAGGTCAGCTATCCGAGTTTTGTGTTCGGGACCGTGAGTCACAGAAACGTTTGTGTATGCCTGGTGGACGCCTACACGACATGATGGCAGATCCGAGGAGCTGATGGAGAAGTACAAGAGGATGATTCAGCGGTACAGGAATAAATCTCAAAATATTGTTTCAACCATCCTCTCCGGGACCACAGCACCGACCATTTTCTATGATAAAGCTTTTAGTACTAACAGCCGTCTAAGATCTCTCTGCGCAGATGTAGGTGTGGAGTACGTGAATCTCTGGGACGACTTCTATAATAAACCCTTCCTATTACAGGATGACGGTTTGCACTTCAATGAGGGGGCGGGGCGAGCACGACTCGGGAGGCTGCTAAGTAACAAAGTTTCTAGTTTCAGGCTAAAAAAAACGCCCAGCAGGATCGCGCAGCCTCATCCACGTAAACGACTCCCCACCTACTCGAAATAAGCTTAAGGTCTTCTATGTGAACGTTCGTAACTTGCGTAACAAGTTTTCAGAGTTAAAAGAAATAGCGCTACGACATAATAGGCGTCACAGAATCATGGTTAAACGTAGAAGTCAGAGACTATATAGCAGAATATAAAATTCCCGGGTACGTAATATTTGAAAAAAAAAAGTTACATAAACAGAAATGGAGGTGGCATTTCATTCTGCATCAAAGCCAGCCTCAACCCAGTTATTTTATCAAAACCTCTCATTGCAAAAGCAGATGCTCTATTTATATTATCAAAGAATAATTACGGAACCAAATTAGCATTATCCCTTATGTATAGACCGCTATCCCAGCCAGTCCAAACTGGCAGTGAAATTTTCCACCAAATTAGCAAGATAAGTGACACACACGACGCTGTAATCCTTGGAGATTTTAACTTACCAGTGACTAGGTGGGAAGAATCACTCACCTCATACCATGGACATGACCTGTATAATAATTTCAAAGGAAGTTCACTTACACAATTTGTGCAAAACCCGACACGTGATAACCATGTCCTTGACCTCGTCGTGCCTGCTACGAATGATGAATTAATAGAAAATGTGAATGTCGAAGAGGAGTTTAGTAACAGTGACCACCGCGCAATCACCTTCAATATAAACTTCACGGCTAACGAGTCAAATATAAGCAAAGAAAAAGTCCCTGACTACAGAAAAGCAAATCTCTGTAAGCTCAAACCAATTCTTAACCAAACAGACTGGAGTCACCTACTTACCACCACAGATATTAATGCTCACTGGAAACTTTTCATGGATAAATACTTAAAAGCAGTGCAAGAATGCGTACCCATGAAAAATCGTCGTCCCACTAAAAATAACGTTAAGCTAAAGTGGTGGAACACTCAAATAGCTGAATGCTTGCGCGCCAAGAGGGATGCACATAACAGATTAAAATCCTTCAGTTATAACGAAGAAAGTACTAGCTTCGTTGAACTAAGACGTAAAGCAAAGAGGTTAATCAAACATAGCAAAAGGTCCACCAAGTTACATGTTGCGAACCAGAGTAAAACGAACCCAAAGGAATTTTATAGCCTTATCAGGCAAAAAAGAGTGATTACTTCATCTACTGGACCCATAAATGATGTAATTGGAGATTACACTAATGAGGAGCAAATTAGTAACATTCTAAACACTTTCTTTGCCTCATTATTCACAGTAGAAGACAGCGACATCCCTACGGCGCCAGCAGTTCAGCTTAATAACAACGAAGCCCTAAGTAGCATCACTATAACAGAAAGCGACGTGTCAAAATGCATCGATAAACTCAAAGTTAGCAAGTCACCTGGGCCTGACACGATCTTACCCCTCATCTTAAAGGAAGCGAAATCAGAATTAGATAGACCATTAACCTTATTGTTCAACAGATCCTTGCAGTCCGGTACAATGCCTGATGAATGGAAGCTCGCTAACGTAACTCCGATTTTCAAAAAAAGGCAGTAAATCTTTACCATGTAATTACCGGCCTTACCTTAACCTCAGTGGTATACAAAATGTTTGAAACACAAATAAGAGATAAACTCATTAATCACTTAGAAGAAAACAACTTACTCAACACGGCTTCCGCAACAAACGCTCTTGTTTGACGAACTTCTTAGATTTCTATGATATTCTGAATCAGTACGACGAAAGTAAACCGGTAGATATAATATATCTTGATTTTCAAAAGGTTTTTTACAAAGTCCTCCACAAACGCTTACTGATCAAACTAAAATCACAAGGTATCCAAGGCGACATGTTGTGATGGGTTGAAAACTGGCTAAATAACCGTAAACAAAGAGTAGTAATAAATGGAAATGCATCCAAGTGGACTAACGTAACCAGCGGGTACCACAGGGATCAGTCTTAGGACCTGTTCTCTTCCTTCTTTATATTAACCACAGAAATGAGGGTGTTACCAGTATAATATCGAAATTTGCTCATGCCATCAAAATTGCGTATTCCGTAGTCTTTAACGAACAAGTAACAGAAATGCAGAAAAATCTATACAAATTGACTGAGTTGGGACAAACCTTGCAGATGAGTTTTAATGCAGATAAGTGCAAAGTGCTTCACGTAGGGTATAGAAACGAGAAAGCAAAGTATATTTTAAATGATACCCAACTTAAAAGTGTTGACAACGAGATTGATTTAGAAGTGACAATATTGAGTAGCTTAAAACCTAGCCATCAATGTTCAGAAGTCGTAAAGAAAGCAAATACGGTAATTGGCTTAATCGGCAGATCTTTTGAATATAAATCTAAGGATACAATCCTCACTTTGTATAATTCTTTAGTCCGTCCCCTTTTGGAATATTGCGTTCAAATATGGTGCCCTTACTACCAAAAATACATTGATAAATTAGGAAGAGTTCAGCGTAGGGTAACAAAAATTATACTAAGCTTAAGAAACAAATCATAGTAAGATCGTCTTAATTAATGAATTAAATCTTTTCCCATGAACATTAAGAAGACTAAGAGGCGACTTAATACATGTGTTTAAAATCATCAAAGGCATTGATAACATGCACTGCAGTAAATATTTCATCACAGACGTATCAAAAAATCATTTTTTCCATCGAGTTGTAACTCTATGGAATGGGCCTCCTGGGGACGTGATAGAATGCAACACCGTTGAAACTTTTAAGCGCCGTCTTGGTAGATATCTCTCCTGTTCACTGCAGAAATGTAAGACCAAGCACTGATATCCCTACGCCCTTGCAACACGTAACGAACCCACTAGGAACTGTAGCCTCCTGGTACATTATCACGGCTCTGCCAGGTAATACACTGGCCAAACAAACTTCTCTATTGTGCTTGCTCGCTGGCCCCTTCAACTCTCCCCTCTTGAGAGCAAACTGATCTTACATCCGGGCTTTCACTGCCCACACCGGTACTCCCGCTTGCCCACTCCTCGCTGCTTGGAGCCTCCGTGTGACACCCATAAAACCTATAAAACATAAGTGCCACTTCCTTGGCAAAACTAAGAGTAACGTTAATCTAACCTGATCATTAACATTAACTTTATTGTCCAAAATTCTCTTCCTATTAAAGTTAATGGGCTATTATCTCTACTGGGTAACGCACAACGACACACACAGACACACACACACGCACACACACACACACACACACACACACACACACACACACACACACACACACACACATATATACATATATACATATATATATATATATATATATATATATATATATATATATATATATATATATATATATATATATATATATATATATATATATATATATATATATATATATATATATATATATATATATATATATATATATATATATATATATATATGTGTGTGTGTGTGTGTGTGTGTGTGTGTGTGTGTGTGTGTGTGTTTATGTAGGAGGGGTACCAGCCAAGGGCAACAAAAATCCAATAAAGAAAAGTCCCACTGAGATGTCAATTCTGAATAGGGTCCAAAGCGGTAGTCAAATAATGAAGGATAAGTGTCTTGAAACCTTTCTCTTGAAGGAGTTCAAGTCACAGGAAGTGTAAATACAAAAGCAGGCAGGAAGATCCAGAGTTTGCCAAAGAAGGTGACTTAGAATATTAGTTAATTCTTGCATTAAAGACGTGGACAGAATGAGGGTGAGAGAAGGAAGAAAAATTGTGCAACGAGGCCACCGGCGGAGGGGAGGTATGCAGTTACCAAGATCAGAGGAGCAACTAGCATGGAAATAGCGGTAGAAGATAGGAAGAGTTGCAACATTGCGGCGAAGAGAAAGAACCTGAAGACAGTCAGTTACAAGAGAAGAATTGATGAGACTAAAAGTTTTTGATTCCACCCTGTCTAGAAGACTGATATGAGTGGAAACCCCCCAGACATGTGAACCATACTCCATACATGGACGGATAAGGCCTCTGTACAAAGTTAGCAGCTGGAAGGTGAGAAAAACTGGTGGAGACGTCTCAGAACGCTTAACTTCATAGAACCTGTTTTAACTAGAGATGAGATGTGAAGTTTGCGGTTTAGATTATAAGTTAAACACAGACCAAGGATGATATGAGAGGATAGTTGACTGGAAAATTGTGTTGAGTTGATAGATGGAGGAACTGAGTTTTTGATGGGACATAACCCTGGGAAACACAACTATTAATAAATGTAGGAGAACAATGACCGTCTACCACAGTAACAATAGAACGGTCAAAATGAAAACTTGAGATGAAGTTAGAGAGAGAAGGATAGAAGCTGTAGGAGGATAGTTTGAGAGTCAAAACTTTGTGGCAGACTTTATCAAAACCTTTTGATATGTCTAAGGCAGCAGCAAAAGTTTCACCAAAATCTCTAAAAAGAGGATGATCAAAACTCAGAAAAGAAAGCCAGAAGATCACCAGTAGAGCGGACTTGATGGAACCCATACTGGAAATCAGATAGAAGATTGTGAAGTGATAGATTTTTAATAATCAGAAGAAGGAAGCAGGAGGCACCTGCTGAGATGAAAATTACTCCAAGTGAGGTCTAAAGCACTGGATCAGGGTGTGCTGTGAACTTGTCATTAAACCCAGCTGTGACTTCACTGAATGTTTTCATTTGTCTCACAACACAAGGGAGCAGTCACAGGCTGCCCTCTAAAGACAACTCACTTCCTCCACACAAAACTACAAGCACTCTTTACTCTTTACTCAAAATTTCAAAGAACCATCTCGGAAGGGGACCACAAATGTCCCCAGGTCGGACTGCCCTTCTGACAACGAACTTAAGTGTCTTGACACCCACTCTCAATTATTTTTTTTGTTTTTTATTTTATCTTTTTTATCTTTTTTTTTTTCATATACGCCTGCAACATTCAATCATTTTCAATCTGTAGAACACTACATCTTCTCTTCTAAATATCCTCTTCTTTTTGTTCACTGAAACTCAGGTGTCTGAGGCAACTGACAGTAGCCCCTGTTCTGTTCCCTCCTACTTTCTCTATTTCCATTTTCAATCCAAAGCTGGATGTTACCTTTATGTGCTCAACGACTTAACCTACTCTCATGTCCACACTCTTGAATCTTGAGAGCTTTTCACCATCTGGCTACGACTACAGAGTCACTCTCAAACTAAATTTATATGTATATATATATATATATATATATATATATATATATATATATATATATATATATATATATATATATATATATATATATATATATATATATATATATATATATATATATATATATATATATATATATATATATATATATATATATATATATATATATATATATATATATATATATATATATAGATAGATAGATAGATAGATAGATAGATAGATAGATAGATAGATAGATATAGATAGCTAAATATAGATATATATTATTTATGTATTTTATTTATTTATTTTTTTATGTAATGGTAAGGACCCACTGGAAACGCATAAAAAAAAAAAAAAAATCGATAGTCTAAGGTTCTAGGCTGTAACTAGTTGTGAAATGAGAGATAGCATCCACATCTGCCCACAGCGCAGGTATACTTTTCATTCATGAGCCTGCACAGTCGACTTTCTCTATATCAGATTTCCTGAAACTATTATCTCAGTTGAAGGATCTTATGCAGGATAAGGTAAGCCAGGAGAAGAGATTTCTATAACCATCGACTACCTCTTCTTTAGCCGACTTTGTAGCATTCGAGGATACTACGTTTCCGCCTCTCTCGGAGTCTCCTTTCGTCACCTCTGCCACTGAGAGGTTTGCTTTCTAACAGCAACTACCCTCTTCTCTCCCTGCCATTGCTCAGCATCCCTAATGGTCTGCAGAGGGCATTGAATTTGACGTTCGACTAGAGATCCCTTCCTCATGGACATTCATTTACTATTAATGCTATTTGTGATGCATACCAGGGTTGGTGCCAATGATCGTTTTCAAGATTTTTCGTGACCTGCTACCTACCGTACAAAATACAAGACTTATTAATATCACCTACACTTGAGGCAGTGCTTTCAAAAGCCTGTTTCTATGGATACGACCTAAGTTAGTGACACATGATTAACTCCCATCTCACACAGTATTTTTGGCATCAAGGAATTATACATATTTCTGATTTGTGCGTAGGAATGGACCCCATTACTCATTTCACAGTTACTTACAACCTAGACTAATTTAGATGCTTTTTGGTGGAATGTGCGTCCTTACTTTCCCATTCTCTAGAATAGTGATCATCATTACCCATGTAGTTCAGTTGTGATATTAATTGCCGAGTTTACCCTGAAAAGCAATACGTTTTCTTAGTGTCCTCCAAATTCCGTTTTCCTCTTGTGCATATCTTTATTCTTAGTTATAAATTCGTATAAAGCTTATTTACTCATTTTATATCATGTAGTATTATTCTCTTCATAACTTTATATATATATATATATATATATATATATATATATATATATATATATATATATATATATATATATATATATATATATATATATATATATATATATATATATATATATATGTGTGTAACGAAAAAGATGTATGTGATGTCAAATGTGTTGAGGCGCGGGACGATACGTGTCTGCCTCTTGTATCTGAGTCAGCAGAATTTCAGAACTCATAGAGGCCCAGAGGGAGAGACAAGGGACAGCGTTCTCATGGGATAATTTGGGTGACCTTGTGGTGAATGTGTGGGCAATGTGGTGGCATAACCCCGATATCCAGGATCAGGTTGGTCAGTCTTTTGTGTTACCAAGAGCCATTTGCTGAAATTTGGTTGGTGAGTTGTGTCGCTGAGGGATGGTGCCAGGATGAAAGGCAGCCATTTTGTGATTGCGGTTATAGTGGTGTTGTGGCGTTATCAGTGGCTTTTGGGGGGTGGTGTGGTGTTATAGGTGAACTATGGTGATGGTGGTGATGTCTTGTGAGGTTTGAGGTAGTACAATACGGAAATAGTTGTTTGGGGACGCGGTGACGGCGTCTAGAGAAATTCTTGCAGCTGTGAAAAATATTCCAGCGGCCTGTGAAGGAGTAAAAAGGATTTTAATGTTTTTTTGTTTTTGTTTATATATATATATATATATATATATATATATATATATATATATATATATATATATATATATATATATATATATATATATATATATATATAGTGATGTGTATAACATTTAAGCAATAAGGGAGGCGATATGACAATCTGAGTAAATAGAAACGTATGATAATTGAGTGCAGGAATTACCCTGTGTTGGTCTAGGTTAGAAATTTATTTCCCTAATTTCCTTTAATGTGTATTTCCTCAGTTCATTAGTAAGTTAACATTATTATTAATGTATTCTGTTATTATATAGAATAATTATGTTTTCTGCCCCAACATTGATCTGGTATTTAGGTGATTCCTGGCGTGCAGTGCCAAGGTCAGGGTTTTGTGAGAGGGTTTAATAGCTGATGATTTTAGATAGGTCGGGTAGGTATTCGAGACCTTTAAAAATCCAGACCATTAAAACTTTCTGAGATCAGTGTACCGTCCACTTTCTTGGAAAGATAACCGGAATCGTGACAGAAATGGGGACCCATCCAGAATATTGAATATTTTGTGGGGTGTAATGAGTGTTACGCGGTAATTGTCACTGGAAGGAATTTACCTGTGTGAATTTCTTTTTTTTTATTTAATTATCTATACATTGTGTATACCATTTTATGGTGCCGGTATTGGTGTGTGAAGATGTATTTTATTGGATTAAATAACCACTGGTGTAATATTTGGAGGAATATTTTGTGAAGTGTAGTAATTGTAATTATGGCGGCTAAACGTGTTGAGGCGTTCCTTCTGTCAAGGAGTGTGCATGTCTTGTATCCAATAACTAAGAAATAATTGTGTTTAGTAGCTGAGAAGCTCCAGGTGGAGTTGAAATCCAAGAAAAGTAGGAAATCCAGATGGAGATAAAAAATGCTCTCATCGAGAGGAGCTAGTTTGAAAAATGATGATGATGAAAGTGAGGATGATGATGAAGAGTGTATAGGGAGGTGCTGGGATGAGTGGGGTAAATCTGGGAACACTTGGTGGAACTGATGTCCTTTCTAGTAGTGAAAAGTAGTAGTTGCAAATGCAGAAGGAAAAAATGCACATGCAGTTACAAATGCAGTATGAAGTGGAGATGCGGAAGGTGCAGATACAAATGCAGAAAGAAGTGGAAATAGAAAAAAAAATGACAGAAAAATTAATTAAATTAACAGGGGTCAGGGCATGAAACGGGGATGTGAAAAGAAGTGTAATCTATGTGCCTAAATTTCTGGAAGGGGAGGAAGAGGATTTTTTCCTTCAGTTTGAGAAAACTGCAAAATTGAGGGAATGGGATGAAGATGAGTGGCCATTGCTGGTCCAGTCTAAATTTGAAGGAAAGGACAGGGAGGCATATGCGAGTTTGAGTGAGGGAGAGGCGAATGATTATAAAGTGATAAAGGAAGCGGTGTTGGGATCAACCTGTGTAAGTCCGGGGGTGTAATAAGAAAGGTTCTGCAGGGTTAGAAAACGCCCAGGTGCCACTCATCTCGAGATGGCTCGAGAAGCACGTCTTAAGCTGGGACGATGGCTGAAGGCCGAGGAAGTACTACGGTCGAGGAGATGACAATGGAACAATTTATGGACCAGATGCCGCCCAGTTTAAAATATGAGTTCATATCACATAATGTGAAAGATGTAATGGAAGCTGGACGCAGGGCTGACAATTATTGTTAAGCCCATGGGCTGAGTAGAGGTAAATACCATGAGAGAGAAAGTCCTTCTTCAACAAAAGTGATGGTCATCAGAGATATAGGAATGACCACTAGATGAGGTCGAGATCATTCCACAGGCCAAATCTGTCCCGCTCTAACAACTAAAATCTATCTCATAATTATGCAATTATACAATATACCCCGCCACACAACCACAATCTGAGGCCTATGCCACACAGGGTTGGGCAGGGAAGCATTACCTACTACAAGAAGGGTAGTGGCGATGAAGGTGCAAGCTGCCTTGCATGTGAGGGAAATTGGCATAGGAAATACTACTGTCTGAAGGGAAGGCCAACGCCCGTGGGGATCAGTGGCTGCCCAAAAGGACCTGGTGAGTATGCGGAGAATATGAACGCACAAATACAACAGAGTCACAGAAGGATGAGGGCTTTGAGCATTTCACAAGTGAAGGCACAGTGAAAGTTAAGGGAATCCCTGAGATGATCAGAATCCTTTCGAGATACAGATGCTAATCAGAGCCTGATCTTAAATAGTGTACTCCCATAGACTGAGGAGACCAGCACTGGCAGAGAGGTCTCGTGCAAGAGCGCAGGAGGCAAGTTCAATATTCCCCTGCACAAAGTTTGGCTGGCCTGTGGATACGTCACTGAGGAGGTGACGGATTGAGTTGATATGTTGGTTGGGAATAGCCTCGCCGGAGATAGAATCATCCCTAAACTTCAGATAGTAGACAGTTCTCTGATAGGGATAACAAAGGCCACCACTCCAGCAGCAGTCCCTCATTCAACAAATGGGAGGTGGAGGTGTCTGAATTGTTCCCAGTCTGCGCGGTGACCTGAGCGATGGCCCGAAAGGGACTCGTAGACACCGAGGAAGTGTCACAGGAGGATGGAGGCCTCAGCGCCCTGTTTGAGGAGCCTGATGAAAAGGAAATAGCCCGGTGCATGCGAGTGATGAATGAGTTGTAGGCCAGGTGGAGCCCAACCTTGATTTTGTGGTAGAGAAGAATGAGATGGTAAAAACTCAGGAAAGTGATAATAATAATAATAATAATAATAATAATAATAATAATAATAATAATAATAATAATAATAATATTATTATTATTATTATTATTATTATTATTATTATTATTATTATTATTATTATTATTATTATTAATATTATTATTATTATTATTATTATCATCAATAATAATAATAATAATAATAATAATAATAATAATCTTTATTTCAGCTTAATGCCACACGCATATAAAATTTAGATATATAATAAAATCTAAAAGATTTATATAAAAAAACATAAATAGAAATTTAAAATATATATTTTGTTTACATAATGCATTAACTCACAACTATTTTCTAGGCTGTATGTATAGTAATGTGTCCCACTGCTGCCACAGAGGGGACACCCAGCGTGCATTACTGCTGCTGATATATTGTAACACCAAGTTGTTGGTTCTAAGTATTCTGGTCATGAGACTGAAACAACAGGTTCGTCTCAATTCGTGAAAACCTTTCATCATTAAACCTACGAACATTTCTGATGCGCTACTTCATGTTGGGACATTGACGAGACGGCGAAGAACATTATTGTAATTCACTTTTAGTCGATTTAGCGTAGATACTTTCACATTACTCCACAGGGACATGCCATAGACGTTATAACAGAAAGCGCGGAACAATGTACATTTGAGGTCGATAGAACATGGCTTAAATTTACTCACAATCATATTACCACTTGCACATAATTTCCTATTTTGGTTAATTACATATTCATCATCTGTCTTGATATTATGTGACCAAGGTATGAAAAGTTTTCAACAAATTCCAACACTGCCACATAGTTTTATTATTATTATTATTTTTTTCTTTTTTTGGGGGGTAAACCATAGAATATCTAGATTGAAATAGCATGCACTTAGTTTTTTTTTTTTTTTAGTGTTAAAGATCATCAAATGATCCCGTGCAAATGATTCGCAGACAGCCAGCATACCTCATAGGGAATAGCTAGAAGGGGTTACAATGACCAGGCCGTCTGCCCAGGACAAGTTATTCATTGGGTTGTTGGCGATGTGACAGCCGAGTTTACTTTCATTTAACCTGATGTTCAGCTCATCCATGAACACGTTAAACAGATACGGTCTGAGTATCGTACCCTGTCTTATCCCATTTTGCATGTGAAACTTATGTGACAGTTGTTCACCTCAACCAACACAAATAGACTGATTCACATACCAAACTCTTAAAATATTAACAATCTTTTTAGGCACGCCGCGCTCTAATAAATTGGTAAACAATTTATAATAGGATGTTCTATCGAAGGCTGATTCCACATCTAAATAACAGGCATATACCAGGGATCCTTGCCTATGCCAATAGTTGATTATTTCCTTGAAGCTAAAAATACACATCAGTTGAAATTTTATTTTTATATCCAAATTGATTATCTGCAGAGTGAAGTTCATTATGTATTATGTTGCAAGTAATGCTTTAATGTTTTTTTTTTTTTTTTCGAAAAATGACGTTGACACAAGCCATTTTCATCTCTCCGATAGCCTCTTGGAATGCTGGAATCATAGGGAGCCGGACCGCCATCGTTACTGCTGGTGGCTGCACATGTGTCATAGCCATTACCACCACTTACACCTCGTAGTAAGGTGCCACGTGTGCCCACGGCAGTGGATGGAGGGGTATGGGGCAGTGGTGGTAGGTTACAACGTTGCACCTGCCCCCATTGTTGTTCTCGTTCTTGATGTTGCCGTTGGCGTTGTTGCACTTGCTGCCGCTGTTGCTGCTGCGTAGATGAACCATTCCATGCGTTAGTTCGCACGACATCGCTGAACAAATCATCTACATTTCCTGTGACGTTGGTTGTTGAAGCTGAGCTACTATTTCGCTTCTGGTTTTCGATGAATTCCAAAATAGTTATTAGTTGCGCCTTTCTTACAACTTGTTCTTCTTCTATGTCCTTTATACTATCCTTCATCTGCCCTTGCTGCCACATAATTGCCGCTCCGTCAACGTTTTTTTTTTTTTTTTTCAGTTCTACGTACGTTATTAAGGTTCAGAGCAGCAAATATGGGAGGATCTTCAGTTGGTAAGTTCTGAAGGATATTGCACATTGTACCTAAGGCATCCTCGACTTTTCGATGCTTCACTCTAAATTCACTGAGATCTTCAGGGTTCACTGGAAATTCCTCGTACAGTAAGTCTCTCGTCTTCATTATCTCATCGCTCTTATAGAAATGTTTCATGATGTTGATTAGGACGTCTTTGGCAAATAGCTGCATCTTGCATCACATGAAACATATCATATCGTTGAATATTGGATATTTACCATTAACCTTTCCATTGACATACATTTTAAAAAATCCTTCAGTGTCCTCAATATCCAGCATATAAAATGGGATATCAGCTAATAGATCCCAGACAATGGTGGTGATCCTAACTGAGCATGCGCAGAAAATGGAGCAGGCAGCAAGGGGGGAGTGTAGAAGGAAAGCCCAGATATATTCCTTATATCTGATATATATTCCTTACATCTGATATATTCCTTATATTCCAAACACACTTTACACCTCGTAGATAGTGGCAGGCACTTTTAAGTACATGTATTCACACACCTGTGTGCTCCAATATGGTGCTCTGGGACTTCTCCTTCTTGATCTATAAAATAATGTCGTGGAGCAGCTTGAATCCAGTCCTGGATTCAAGCCTGTCCTTTACCAAGGACAGGAGGGGGAAACCAATATTTGCCGACTATTATGTGTATGTCATCCAGGTTCCTTGAGGCCATTCCCTTCAGGAGTATAAACTGTAAAAATATTCTGAGAGAGTTGCTGAAATTTTTCTCATAAGGTGTTGCAATCAGACAAAGGAAGTAATTTCAATTGTCGCATGTTCGGAGAAATTCTAAGGGGCCTAAAGATTGAACAGAAACTATTGAGTGGTTATCATCCCCAATCCCAGGGTTGTGTAGAAAGATTTCACCAGACTCTGAAAAATACTCCCAGGATTTATTGTGTTGAGATGAGTGTTGAGTGGAATGAGTCGTTGCCACTTGCATTGTTTGCGTTGAGAGACAGTGTGCAAGAGTCAACAGGTTTCAGTCCATTTGAGTTAGTGTATGGCCATGAGATAAATGCTCCTTTGAGGATGGTGGAAGAAAAGTGGTTAGGGGCAGAGGACCCTCCTAATGTGGTGAAGTATGTGTTAGATTTTAAGGACAGGTTAATGAGAGCTAGGGAAACTGCGCAAGAATATTTAAAGGTAGAGATGAAAAGCTGGAATGACAGGAAGGTAAGGGCCAAGGTTAAAGTCCTTTTCCTATTGCAAGGACCTTGGGGGATTGAGAGAAAACTGAGTGATGCGAATAAATTATGTTGTAAAAACTCCAGGGAGGAAGAAAAAGAATCAGTTGCGTCACATAAATATGTTGAAACCTTTGCATGAAAGGGAAGGAAAATAGGAAAATGAAGTAGAAAAGAAGTAAAAAGCGTGAATGTAACCAATGAGGTGGAAGAGGAGTGGTCTGAAATGAAACTAAGTAGGTGTGAGGGAATGGTACTGGAGAACTCAACTGTGTTAGAGAATTTGAATGGTAAGCTGAGACACATGGAGTTAGAAAAGAAGGAAAGGATTAGGGAGATAACTGAAAAAAAATAGTTCTTGGTTTCCTGATGCACCCAGAAAAACAAATAAGGTGGTAGATGTTGGGGAGGTTGAATCCATCAAGCAACACCCTTATAGAGTTAACCCACAAAAAAGGAAAATAATGAGAAAGGAAGTGGAGTATATGCTGGAGCATGACTTGATTGAGCCCAGTGAAAGTCCATGGAGCTCACCATGTGTATTAGTGCTCAAACCTGGTCAAGAGAGTTTCCGTTTTTGTACGGATTATAGGAATGTTAACATGGTGACAAAACCTGATGCGTACCCTATCCCTAGAGTTGATGAATTGTATAGATCATGTGGGTAATGCAAACTTCATAACAAAAATTATTAAAAGGGTACTGACAAGTAGGACTTATTGAGAGGGCAAAAGCCATATCAGCTTTTGTTACCATGGATGAATTGTATCAGTACAAATTTCTTCCGTTTAAGATGAAGAACAGTGGAAGTTCTTTTCCAAGATTGATGAACAGAGTACTGAAAGGATTGAAGGGACGTTCTGTGTATATAGATGACATCTGGTTATACACTGAGAGTTGGGAGGAACAGGTGCAGTTACTGGAGGTATTCAAAAGGCTAGATAATGCCAATCTCACTATAAACTTGATGAAAAGTCATTTTGTGGAATGTGATATGGAATATCTAGGTTTCAAGGTAGGGAGGGGTGAAGTAAGGACTGTGGAAGCCGAGGTTAAAGACATTGTAGATCTCCCTCCACCCACCAACAGGAAGGAGATACTGAGATTCTTAGGGGCCAATTGTTATTACAGGTGTTTTTGTAAAGCTTTCTCAGATGTTGTCATGCCCCTGATTAAGTTGCTGAGTAAAAAGTAAAAAAAAAAAATAATAATATTGGGATAAACACTGTGAGGAAGCTTTTTGTGAAAATTAAGAAAATGTTATTCAGGGCCCAGTGTTGTGTATGCCTGATTATAAAAAAAAAGAAAAAAGTGTTATATTATATGGATGCCAGTAAGAATGGTTTGGGTGGTGTGTTAATGCAGGATCATGAGGGAGTTGAACATCCCATAGGCTATTATTCTAAGAAGCTGCTACCATATCATAGGACTTACAGCATTGTTGAGAGAGAGGCTTTGGGACTTGTGCTGAGTTTGAGTCATTTTGAAGTATATGTCAAAGGGACAGAGCAGCCTGTACAGGTCTTCACCGACCACATCCCCCTGATTTTCCTGCACAGAATGAAAAACACCAATCAGAGGCTGATGAGGTGGTGCTTGGTCTTACAGGATTATGACCTGGAAATTCATCATGTAAAAGGCAGTGAGAATGTAATTGCTGATGCCTTGTCTCACGCCCCATCTAGTCATGAGGCATCCTAATCAGGTGCCTTACGCCTCTTTTGGGAAGGGGATGTCATGTTATTTCCCGAGTTTACCTTGAAAAGAAACACGTTTTCTTAGTGTCCCCCGTGTTCCATTTTCCTCCTGTGCATATCTTTATTCTTAGTTATAAGACTTAGTATAAGGCTTATTTCGTTATCATATATCATGTGCTATCATTCTCTTCATAATTTAAGTTTTTTTTTATGTGTGCATATGTAAGGGAAATGGTGTATTTAAGGTGAAATGTGTTGAGGTGACGGGCGATACCTGTCTACCTCTTGTATCTGGGCAGCAGAATTTCAGAACGCATAGAGGCCCAGAAGGAGAGTCAACGGGGCAACGTTCTCACGGAATATTTTGGGTTGTGCTGCGATGATTAAATGGGCGTGTGGAGGTATTGACGATGTGGCGGCGTAACCCCGATATCCAGGATCAGGTTGGTGAGTCTTTTGTGGTACCAAGAACTCTTGTTCGTTGAAATTTGGTTGGCGAGTTGTGTCGGTAACGTAACGCTGTGGGGTAGCGTCGGGATGAGAGGCAGCCATTTTGTGGTTGGGGTTATAGTGATGTTGTGGCATTATCAGTGGCTTTGGGGTAGTTTTGTGATGTTATAGGGTAACTATGGTGATGTTGGTGATGTCTTGTGAGGTATAAGGAAGTAAAATACGGGAATAGTTGTTTGGGGACGCGGGTACGGCATCTAGGGAAATTCCTACAGCTGGGGGAAATATTCCAGTGGCCTGTGAAGGATTAGAAAAGGTTTTAATGCTTTGTGAAGTGACAGGAATGTCATATATCCATGTGTATAACCTTTAAACAATAAGAGAGACGATGTGAGAGCCTGAGTAAAGAGAAACGGATGGTAATTGAGTGCGGTAATTACCCCGTGTTGGTCTAAGGTACAAATTTATTTTCCTAATTTCGTTTAATATGTATTACCTCAGTTTATTTGTAAGTTAACATTATTATTAATATATTATTTCATCATATAGAATGATTGTGTTTTCTGCCCCAACACTGATCTACTATTGAGGTGATTCCCGACGTGCTGTGCCAAGGTAAGGTTTTTTTTTTTTGAGAGAGTTTATTAGCTGACAATTTCGGATAGATCGGGTAGATATTCGAGATTTTTAAAAATCCAGACCTTTAAAACTTTCTAGGATCAGTGTATCGTCCAGTTTCTTGGAAAGATTACCAGGATCGTAACACAGTGCACTAACGAAATGAGCTTCCCCAATTATAGGCTTTCCGTTGAGGGCGTCAAAGCTGATTAAACACCAAATCTGTAATTGAAAACTTTCCTTTCTAGCAAATTCACATACAACACACACACACACACACACACACACACACACACACACACACACACACACACACACACACACACACACACACACACACACACACACACACACACACACACACACACACACATCATCATCATCATCATCATCATCATCATCATCACCACCATTATCATTATAATAATCATAATTGTAACAATACTACTACTACTGCTAATAATAATAATAATAATAATAATAATAATAATAATAATAATAAAGATGATAATAATAATAATAATAATAAATAATTATAATAATAATAATAATAATAATAATAATAATAATAATAATAATAATAATAAATGCATAGACAGAAATGAAACTTACAGGAAAATGGTCTGATGACAGCCAAGTGTGCTGGGAGAAGGGATGGCTTTAAAGATACGATGACCATCATGTCGGAAGGATAAAGTCTGTGGAAACAGGTTTAAAAATTTGAGTTTTGCTCTTGTTTTATTTTATTTTATAATTTTTTTTTTAAGAAAGATTTAGTTTCATATTCTTTTGAGAGGTAATGGGTAAAATTTTAGGTATTATTAGTTATGTTCTTAAACGTGTGTTACTGATATCATTATTTGGTCGGTGTTTTCACAAACAGACCACCTGTACATGCAGGTATTAAATCAGTTTGAATATGGAATACGTAAATCAAACACATTTAAGGATGAAAGCATTTCTTGTTGTCGAATATTACTATTACTCTACATTTTATTTTTTTTTTTTTTTTGTAAATTGACAAATAACAGATTCGTCAGTTTGTGAAAAATTATCATGTGTTCACACTCATGTTCCCAGTTTTTACAAATAGCCAAATAACTGATTCAGTTTTTTAGTCAACTCATGAAAAAGAAGGTATGTAAGTTCCCCTCTATTACAGTTTGAAAGCGTTTGCGCCATCTCTAGCAGAGTTTAATATATATATATATATATATATATATATATATATATATATATATATATATATATATATATATATATATATATATATATATATATATATATATATATATATATATATATATATATATATATATATATATATATATATATATATATATATATATACTCGTATATGTGTGTGTTTTTTCACTCATTAAGTAAATTTTTCTGGTTTTCTTTCTTTTATGAGTCAGAAAAAAACATTAAAAGATGTAATATCGATAATATATTTTACCATCAATATTATTATTTTTTTTTATTACTACAGTCATGCTGTTTTAATATTAATTATAAGTATAATATGACAAATATGAATAAAATAAGAAAACACCACGTTCTTGTCGGAGCTCTCCCAATTAACTCCCAAATAAATCACGTCGTCTTAGCAACAACAATATATCTAATACTAGACCCGTCAGACAATTTTCCTATGTTGTTGAATTTCCATAGGATCTTTGGAACAATCGTGGTCACCAGCGAATGCACTTTCCTAGAGCAAAGCTCCTTTCCTCTCGGACCACTCTCCTGTTTACTAGATTAATATACGCAACATCGTTAAAGAACTCGACAGAATTATTAATTCACTTAAAGTATTTATCTGTGGTCAGTCGAGACATTTCATTCGCAAATACTTGTACAGAACAGAGAGTCACAAGCACGCTGTTTTTCGATCTGGTAGACTCCTCGTGCCAGAAGGACGATTTCACTCGGTTCGTATAGTTCCAGGGTTTTACTTACCTTATATGTTGATGGATTCACAAAGCAGATGGGCATCAATGTCTGTCTATTTTTTTTTTTTTTTTTCGTTGGGATGGGTATATGGAGCAACGAGGGGAGATAAGGTTGAATCACTGTTATTCCAAGAAATCCGGATGTGAGGCACATCTCCTTACCGAGCTACTGCCTACCGTCCGCAAGTGAACGAAATGGATTAAACACCAAATCTGTAATTGAAAATAAATCTTCCTCTCTAGCAAAAAGCACACACACACACACACACACACACACACACACACACACACAGAGAGAGAGAGAGAGAGAGAGAGAGAGAGAGAGAGAGAGAGAGAGACCTGAGAAAATCAATAGCCTTTAGTCGGCCGGGAGTTGGTGCCACAATTGTGCTCAGATCAGCTTCCTCCCGCTGTAGCTCCCCGATCATTCCCGTGAAGTGGCCATCCTTCTCGTCGCCGAAGGACCTATTTGGCTCCTCCCAGTGTTCGTACCTGTAGTGGAGCAAAACACACACACAATAAAAAAAAAAAAAAAAAAAAAATGTGTGTACGAGTATGTGTGTGTGTGTGTGTGTGTGTGTGTGTGTGTGTGTGTGTGGCTAAATCAAGTGCAGAAATTTGAGTGAATAATGACGTATTTATCCTCAACCAGTAACTCCTATGAAATCCTACCTAAACTAAAATTACCTGAGTTGACGATATATAAATAAGAAAATACAATAGAATAATGATCATTAATATCTAAGTAAACAAATAAAATAAAACAAATAAAGTAAATAATTTAAATAAAATCTGTTAGAACATTCTCAGCAGTATCCTGCCATTCATTTTTAACAGAATGACACCATTTATTGTTCCCCTACTCGGCTGCTTTTCGTGCTAGCAGGAAGGAATATTTTATTTAAAGTTATATTAATAGACTTGAGGAAAAATATCAGTTAAAACTATCAACGAGTCAATAGTTACAATTTGATCAATTATCCGCTACGGGAAATAGATTGACGTGATGTTGCTGATTTTATTATTTTTTTATTTATTTATTTTATTTTATTTTATTTATTTATTTTTTTTTTTTAAGTGAGGCACTGCGTTTCTGGTTACTAGTAATATATCACTGTGCGCTCTGCGTCTCTGGTGACTGGTGAGACGCCAGGAATACGTCTCTTTTATCAGTAAAACATAGACACCACAGCACTTAGTTTTTTAGAGTTTGTTTAGAGTTTTGTGCACACACGTAGCACTAAGTCCAACGACCGGCCAACAATCTCGATGTGGCCCTCAGCCGCACACTAGGGGTCGATTTTACAGTCGCTTGGTAACGTTCCGAAGCAAGAGCCTTACCAACTTGGTAATAGGCATTACTAACACCTCGATCCGATGTCACAGTCGCTGTCGTGGTTTCGGTTATCCCCAACCTGGTAACGATCATAACAAAACAAGTACTTCTGATTCGGTATTGTTGGTATGCCGTAGCCCCCTTATTAGACAAAATTAATCAATTCATGACAAAAGAACTGACCACGCCAGTACTGAAGAGAGAGAGAGAGAGAGAGAGAGAGAGAGAGAGAGAGAGAGAGAGAGAGAGAGAGAGAGAGAGAGAGAGAGAGAGAGAGAGAGAGAGAGAAAGGCGCGGAAAAAAATGAAATACATCACTGATGCCCTCCACACGCCATATCCATCCACTACAAACATGGGTACATTTTGTGATTTAAATTTTTCCCCTTGAATATCTGCCTAACATTCGCAAAACTCAGCGTATGCCAACCTGGCACACAATAACTCATATATTTCTGTCTTCCTCAATACTGTACACATACATTTTTAGGTTGAAATATTTCGTTTTTATGTATGTATTTGTTTATTTATTTATTTATAAATAGCCCTAGCCTACTAATTTTGAAATGATGATTATTTACTCGTATTCCTCAGCAAAAAAACGTACTTTTTTTTTTTTAATCATGATCTACTCATTGAAAGGATTAGCAATTAATGAACTAAATTAATCTAAACCTAGCCTAACGGAAGCAGGCCTAACCCTCTGATGGAAATGGTAATGTTATTTCAGTATTAGGTGACAAATTCTACACACCTATGCGTATGTAAAGATTATTACAATTTTTTAACCAAGGAGGCGTAGCAGATGAAATAAGGGTGACAGGTAGTTAAGTTTTCAGCAGCTGGTGAAGCGAGCACTCCGCCATTCAAATTCTTCTTAAATTTTATCATATTACCTACAAAATGTTGTTATATTGCTGAATGATTTTAATATACAATTTAGGAAGAAATAAAAGTAGAATATGATAAGAAATTGTGATATTTGCAAGAAATAAATGCACTGGTAAGTTCCATTGGAGAGGCCTAGCAGCTCCCAAGCCAGCGTTACCAAAGGTATTTCTGGTAAGGATCAAAACAAACAACGCCGCGAAAAACGACCGTGAAATCGGATCTGTTGTTGGTGATGAACATCACCACTCATTGGTAACGATCACAACAACAGGAAGTGACAGTAAAATAATCCCTATATCTCATTTAAAGCAACCACTGGTAGCGAGTGTCACTCATCGAATCACACAGCTCTCTGCCTCACAATACGCTACCTCGGGAGGTGCCGCCGGCTAACATCCAACGGGCATAGACGCATTTTCATCAGAACCACGTTATCAGGATGGTCTTTGTTGTGCTAGATGGAGATACTTCATCACACGAACAACAAGGAAGTCTCCTATACTAAATGAACAAAGGACAACTACCGTGATGTTTAACAAAGGGTCTGATTCCTACCTATTCCTACCTACCTATGGCTACAAGAGAACAACAGAGTTATGTCATGTTATTAGCAGAGTTTACCCTGAAAAATGTTCCAATTTCCTTCTAAACATATCTTTTATTCTTAGTTATAAGTTAGTATAAGGCTTACCTACTCATTTATATCACGTATTCCTTTCGTAATTTAAGTTCTTTATATGTATGTATATGTAAGGGAAGAGGTGTATTTGAGGTGAAATGGGTCGAAGCGAGAGGCGATACATGTTTGGCATTTGTATTGAGTCAGTAAATGTTTGAGACAGAGCAGCAGAGGCCCTGAGGGATAACGTAGGGGTGGCGTTTCTCAAGGAATAAATTCGGGTGTGGTGTGGTGATGAAGTGTGTGTGTGGAGGTATTAGTGATGTGGCGGTGTAACCCTGATATCCAGGCTCAGGTTGGTGAGTCTTTTGTGGTGTCAAGAGATCTTGTCCACTGAAATTTGGTTGATGAGTTGTGTCAGGGAGGTAACGCTGAGGAGTCAACGTTGGGGTGAGAGGCAGCCATTTTGTGGTTGGGGCTGCGGTGGTGTTGTGGCGTCATTGATGTCTTTGGTGATGGTGTTATGGTGTTATAGGTGATCTATGGTGATGGTGGTGATGTCTTGTGAGGTTTGAGGAGGTAAAATATGGGAATTGTTATTTGGTGACGCGGTGAAAGCGTCTAGGGAAATTACCGCAGCTGGGGAAAATATTTCAGCGGCCTGTGAAAGAGTAAAAGGGTTTTAGTACTTTGTGAGGTGACGGGTATGCCATGTGTATAACCTCTGAGTAATAAGGGAAGTGATATAAGAGCCTGAGAAAAAAGAGGGAATCTATTGTGAGTGAGTGTGGGAGTGAGTGTGTTATTGTGTTGGTCTAAAGTAAATTTGTACCCTAATTTCCTTTAATGTGTACTCAATGTGTACTTTAATGTGCATCTCAATTTGTTTGTGAGTTAACATTATTAGTAATATATCCTGTTATTATATAGAATAACTGTGTTTTCTACCTAAACACTGATCTGGTATTAAGGTGATTTCTGGCGTGCTGTGCCAAGGTAAAGGTTTTGTGAGAGGGTTAAACAGCTGGTGATTTCGGATAGGTCGGGTAGGTATTTGAAACCTTTAAAAATCCAGACCTTTAAAACTTTCCGGAATCAGTGTAACGTCCACTTTCTTGAAAAGATAGCCGGGATCGTGAAGACAAAGTTCATCGTTTTGTCCTTCCTCTCTAGATTGACTGGTGGACGCAGATATACCATGTTTTGTAGTTTGCTGTTGTATGAACTGTAGTGAAGTATAAGTTCCTGTTTGTTGCGTTGACTTGGTGAGGACATAATCTCCTTACGTAATTGTGAAATTATTAATTTAGATTTTGTGTTATTCCTCTTAGTCATCTTGTAATAATTTAATCAGTCGTAATGTATTCATAAGCACATTTTATAAGGCTTGATTGGTCAGGTGAAAATGTGAAGAAGACTCATTTTGCAATGGCTTTCAGGATCTTCTGTTTTAGCGTTGCATATTTAGTCCCGTACCCAGATGGAGACTCCGAGGCTGGTTAAGGAGTCGCCATGATAATGGGGAGTTTTCGGAACTAAACCGCTAGATGTCGTTGCTGCTCATCCAACTGTAGGAAACAGAGCTAAAATGTTGTTGTAGTAAATCCCAGGTGCGTAAAGATGCACCTGCACCTGATCATCATGATACTATTGAAATGATGTATCGACTTTTCAATATCCGGTATGGATAATATTGAGAGAATGTGGTCAAATTATTTATTTATTTTATTTTATTTTTTTTTTTTGTGTGTGATTATCGATTAAACTGTTAGCATTATCCTAAATAAAGCATATTACAAGTATAAAAAAAATATTGATTTGGACAATGAAAAAAAAAAAATATATATATAAAAAACCACACTGTACTATATAATATATAGTATGACACAACCTACTCAATAACATCGTGATATATGGCTCATTTTTTTTTTTTTTTTTTTTGTGGGGATTTTAGCATCCTTCTCACGAAGCGAGCGACAAGGCAAAGTAATCGAGAACCAAAACAAACATCTCTCAGGCGATCCTGCTGCTGCTGTAGTGTCCAGCTCCCGTAATCCATTGCTTAGGGCGTAGAGGAGATGGGCACCGCAGCAACATTCAACTTCTTGTCCAACAATGTGTTTCTTAAGTTCAACCAGCGCGGCCGAGTCAGGTGTTTGTTTTGGTTAGAGATACAGCACTTCTATCGCCAGGACACTCGTTGCCATTTTTTTTTTTTTTTTTAATTGCCGTTTCCATAAACTAGGAAGAAGATCCATGTAATTTGGACTTTTGACTGTCACAGACATGTTGCCTTTATGTTTACTTTCGTCTAGATTAAGACGTTTCCAATCAAGAGTGTATTAATTTGTAAATCTTAAGATGACCAAATAAATTTAAATGCCGATTCACTAGAAAATCAACTTATATACATTTGTTCATGAAAAGAGTTTTATTTTACTTGTGTTACTACTTAGAAGGAATTACGTAGAAAAATATATTATATAATTCCATTGTATCTTCATGTAAATAGAATAACAATGCAGGTATATCTGATATTGCTTGTATGTGAGAGAAGAGTTTGTGTCTGTGCTGCCACCTGGTGACAACCACTAGTTCTGAAAACTCCCCATTATGAATTTTGAAGGGTGTGTGTATAATTAGGTGCATGTAGTTTTGTGTGAAGGAAGAGAATTGTCTTTAGAGGGCAAGTTGTGACGACCCCCTTGTGTTGTGAGACACAAAGGGGAACATTCAGTGAGGTAAATATGTCCCAAGGTCGGACTACTCTTTTGGTATCAACCCAAAATATTTTGATACCCCTTGAAGTTTTTCTTTATTAACTTCTGGAACATTCGCGGTCTAAAAACCTAATTTTCAATTTGTAGAACATCACTTCTCTATTAAACGTCATCTTATTTTCCTCACCGAAACACAGGTGTCTGAGGCAAGTGACAGTAGCCTCTTTTCTGTTCCCTACGATACGAATTAACCTGCTCTTCTGGCCACGCTCTTGAATCTTGTGCCCAAGCTCTTGAGTCTTCCGAATTTTCCACCACCTGGCTACGACTACAGGGTCACTCTCAAACTAAATTTACCAGTACTGTTTACCTCCCACCTCACTCCTATGAGTATAAGAAATTCTTTAACTACTTAACTTCGGAAGTGTGTGTGTGTGTGTGTGTGTGTGTGTGTGTGTGTGTGTGTGTGTGTGTGTGTGTGTGTGTGTATATATATATATATATATATATATATATATATATATATATATATATATATATATATATATATATATATATATATATATATATATATATATATATATATATATATATATATATATATATATATATATATATATATATATATATATATATATATCGTTCCTGATAACGATAATAGGCCATTAACGTTATTGGCTTGCTCAGTACCTTAAACCTATATATTATATATATATTATATATATATATATATATATATATATATATATATATATATATATATATATATATATATATATATATATATATATATATATATATATATATATATATATATATATATATATATATATATATATATATATATATATATATATATATATATATATATATATATATATATATATATATATATATATATATATATATATATATATATATATATATATATATATATATATACTCGTATATATATAATGTGTGTGTGTGTATGTGTGTGTGTGTATTGCGCGTATCTTTGTAAGACGATGTAGAAAAAGAAGAATGAAGAAAGAATGATGGGAAGAAAACGAAGGAGAGGGAGAGATGGGAAGAAAAGACTGAAGACGTAAATTTAACTCACCTCTGATGCGTAGCCTATAGGCAGCTCTTATTACAACATTTACCTGCGCAGTCGCTCATATTACCCACATAAGTTTCATAACTTCCCCTTTTTCATTCAATTTGAGTCTCACCCAGCCTTTAGTAGGAAATTTGTTCTTGACGATTAAGTTATCAGCATTCATCCAGCCTTTATAGTTTAATCATTATTATTTTCAGAAAGAACGTGTTTTGTTCATATAAATCAGCAATGAGTGAAACGATGCAGCGGGTGGTGTATGTATGGATGTTTGTATGTTGCCACCCAATCCCCTCTCTTGTACCCCCACATAGTAGCAGGGTGAGAGAGTATGTGTCTTGTTCTCTCACGTGTCTTGTTCTCTAGTCACGGCCCACCCTTTAGAGGGGTTGGACGCTCGGTTATAAGAAAGATGCACGGAGGAGACTGGGTGGGGGTTTTACAGGTAGAAGAGCCATTTGTTTCAAGGGAATAATTGAATAATTACGCAGTAAGGCCCTGCATATATGAGTAACTTTAGATATATTCTTACTGTTGCCTGTTAGTATACGTAGCTGTTACCTACGTCAGATATTAGGGATATGACTCCTCCACTGAGAGTCTGTGGGCTAAGTTTTGTTGCGGTGAGCAATCACCGACCCTCCTATTCGTGTTTGTGGGCAGTTTGTTTGTGTGTTCTCTTAAATGGTACTGTTGCCCAGTGCCCTCATAGAGAGCATTAATAATATCCTGGATTAATAATATCCTGCTGTGCAGTAGAATATTCTTCTTTTCCAGGCCGTGTTGTTTCTATGAAAGGGAGAGTGGCCTGTCTCCCGGGAAGATGAATACAATAGTGCACAACAGAAGAAGATAATATTCTACAGAAGTGGGAGGAATTTGTCTTGTTTGTGAGTGCGGTGTTCCATAGAAAATGGTTATCTTTACATGTGTTTGTTCTGTATCTGTCCTCTCCCTAGAACGTGGCTGGTGATTCTTGCCCAGCTCTTGGAATTTGCAGCTGTTAAATTATATTCCTTTGACTGTGGGTGGACAGAAATAGGCTGGCGAACTAGAGCAACTGGTGCAACATTCTACTCGTATTCCTGACCATTGTCGAGATACGGCCAACATTCATGACATTTTCATAATCTCTAAACCCTCTGCTTATACTGCTACCCCATCTCCTTTGGGCTCCTCTGATCACAGTCTCATATCTTTATCTTGACTTATCCCTCTAATTCCTCTTCAGGGCTCCCGTAAGTGGAGGTGCCTCTTGCATTTTGCCTTTGCTAGTTGGATGGACCTGAGGAAGTATTATGTTGATTTTCCTTTGAATGACTACTCATTCCATAACAGACAACCATCTTTGTGCCCTCATCGCATAACAGAGGTGGTCCTCACTCTTTCTCTTGACCTAAACCTTTCAAGCCTTGCTTTAATACAGCCTGTTCTCATGCTATATATGATAGATGGCGCACAACAGGTACTTCAGCTTTCCATCACCTGAATCTCCTGCACTTTACATTTCTGCCCGTAATCATACCAAGTCTGTTCTTCAACTAGCCAAAAACCCTTTCGTTAATAGAAAGTGTCAAAATCTTTCAAAATCTAACTCCTCTCATGACTTCTGGCACCTAGCCAAAAACATTTTCACCAACTTTGCATTTTTTTTCATCTTTCACTCCTTTATTTCAACCTCATGCCACCACTGGCATCTCATTTCTATAGCTAAACTCTTCACTCAAACGTTTGCTAAAAATGTTATGTCTGATGATTAATTGGCTATTCCTCTCTTCTTCTCCAATGATTATTTTATGCTACCCATTAATATCCTTTTCAATGATGTTTCTCATGCCATGGCTGGTTTAAACCCTCGGACAGCATATGGGCCTGATGGGATCCCTCCTATTGTTCTCCGAAACAGTGCCTCCCTGCTTGCACTTTGCTTAGTCAAACTCCTTCAGCTCTGTCCATCAACTTCTATCATTCCTTCTTCCTGGAAGTTTGCCTATATTCAGCCCGCTCCTAAAAAGGGTGACCGTTCTAATCCCTCAAACTACCATCCTATTCCTTTAATTTCCTACTTGTCTAAAGTTTTTTAACCTATCCTCAACAGGATATATATTAAAAACAACAGTCGCCCTAATGCTGATCTCTGAGGCACCCCATTAATTACTTAACCCCACTCACATTTAGAGCCCTTTATTGCAATTCTGTCGGCTGTCTCCTAGCCACGACCTTATCCACTCTAACATCTTCCCATCTATCCCGTGCTCCCTAATCTTTCTCATGAGCCTCTGATGGGGTACCTTGTCAAACGCTTCACTGAAGTCCAGATATAAGATGTCATAACTATCACCATTATCTGCCGTCTCGTAAACCTTACTATAAAAAAAAATAAGTTCATCAGGCAAGACTTCCCATTCGTGAAGTCATGCTGTGACTGATTTATCAAGTTACGTTTGTCTAAATGTTCCCTAATGTTCTTTGCTATTATTGACTCCATTATTTTACCTACAACAGAAGTTAAGCTGACAGGTCTATAATTAAACGTTAAAGTTTTATCTCCTTTCTTAAAGAGAGGTACTACATTCGCTTATCTCCACATTACCGGTACCTCACCTGACTCAAGTAAATTCCCAATTACAGAAACAGAATTACAGGGATGTTTGCTGGCTGTCCTATATGTAATTTATCAACGAAATAATTACACAACTCATCTACATTTACTTCCCCTACTCTTCTCATCTCGGTCCTCGCCATCCTCTCCACTCCATCTTCTACTCGCCTCGACCTCACCTTGCCCATCTCAGCACGACACATACACATATCTCCCCCTCTCTCACTCCTCCGACCCTTCCGGATCCTTCTCTCCTCCTGCCTTTCACCCTCACACCTCACCTCACCTCCCTCATCCTGCCTTATTTTTCTCAACTCCGTCCTGGACCTTACCTGCGTCCGTTGCCAGTCAACTGTTTGGAGGTACCTTTTTAATCACTTAAAATTTGCCCTCCTAAAGTCAGGTATTTTACAAGTGTTATTTTAGTTTTAAAAGTTTCCTGCCATTTTAATTTGTACCTAATTTAAAAATGGTCACCGTTACGTAGCTATCTGCCAACCTTTTTTTTTTTTTTTTTATGTAGGAAGGATACTGGCCAAGGGCAACAAAAATCTAATAAACAAAATGCCCACTGAAATGCCAGTCCCATAAAAGGGTCAAAACAGTGGTCAAAAATTGGTGGATAAGTGTCTTGAAACCTTCCTCTTGAAGGAATTCAAGTCATAGGAAGGTGGAAATACAGAAGAAGGCAGGGAGTTCCAGAGTTTACCAGAGAAAGGGATGAATGATTGAGAATACTGGTTAACTCTTGCGTTAGAGAGGTGGACAGAATAGGGGTGAGAGAAAGAAGAAAGTCTTGTGCAGCGAGGCCGCGGAAGGAGGGGAGGCATGCACTTAGCAAGATCAGAAGAGCAGTTGGCATGAAAATAGCGGTAGAAGACAGCTAGATATGCAACATTGCGGCGGTGAGAGAGGGGCTGAAGACAGTCAGTTAGAGGAGAGGAATTGATGAGACGAAAAGCTTTTGATTCCACCCTGTCTAGAAGAGCAGTATGAGTGGAACCCCCCCAGACATGTGAAGCATACTCCATACATGGACGGATAAGGCCCTTGTACAGAGTTAGCAGCTGGGGGGGTGAAAAAAACTGGCGGAGACGTCTCAGAACACCTAACTTCATAGAAGCTGTTTTAGCTAGAGATGAGATGTGAAGTTTCCAGTTCAGATTATAAGTAAAGGACAGACCGAGGATGTTCAGTGTAGAAGAGGGGGACAGTTGAGTGTCATTGAAGAAGAGGGGATAGTTGTCTGGAAGACTGTGTCGAGTTGATAGATGGAGGAATTGAGTTTTTGAGGCATTGAACAATACCAAGTTTGCTCTGCCCCAATCAGAAATTTTAGAAAGATCAGAAGTCAGGCGTTCTGTGGCTTCCCTGCGTGATATGTTTACCTCCTGAAGGGTTGGACGTCTATGAAAAGACGTGGAAAAGTGCAGGGTGGTATCATCAGCATAGGAGTGGATAGGACAAGAAGTTTGGTTTAGAAGATCATTAATGAATAATAAGAAGAGAGTGGGTGACAGGACAGAACCCTGAGGAACACCACTGTTAATAGATTTAGGAGAAGAACAGTGACCGTCTACCACAGCAGCAATAGAACGGTCAGAAAGGAAACTTGAGATGAAGTTACAGAGAGAAGGATAGAAACCGTAGGAGGGTAGTTTGGAAATCAAAGCTTTGTGCCAGACTCTATCAAAGGCTTTTGGTATGTCCAAGGCAACAGCAAAAGTTTCACCAAAGTCTCTAAACGAGGATGACCAAGACTCAGTAAGGAAAGCCAGAAGATCACCAGTAGAGCGGCCTTGACGGAACCCATACTGGCGATCAGATAGAAGGTTGTGAAGTGATAGATGTTTAAGAATCTTCCTGTTGAGGATAAATTCAAAAACTTTAGATAAGCAGGAATATTAAAGCAATAGGACGGTAGTTTGAGGGATTAGAGCGGTCACCCTTTTTAGGAACAGGTTGAATGTAGGCAAACTTCCAGCAAGAAGGAAAGGTAGATGTTGACAGACAGAGCTGAAAGAGTTTGACTAGGCAAGGTGCAAGCACGGAGGCACAGTTTCGGAGAACAATAGGAGGGACCCCATCAGCTCCATAAGCCTTCCGAGGGTTTAGACCAGCGAGGGCATGGAAAACATCATTACGAAGAATTTTAATACGTGGCATGAAGAAGTCAGAGGGTGGAGGAGAGGGAGGAACAAGCCCAGAATCGTCCAAGGTAGAGTTTTTAGCAAAGGTTTGAGCAAAGAGTTCAGCCTTAGAAATAGACGTGATAGCAGTGGTGCCATCTGGTTGAAGTAGAGGAGGGAAAGAAGAAGAAGCAAAGTTATTGGAGATATTTTTGGCTAGATGCCAGAAATCACGAGGGGAGTTAGATCTTGAAAGGTCATGACATTTTCTGTTAATGAAGGAGTTTTTTGGCTAGTTGGAGAACAGACTTGGCATGGTTCCGGGCAGAAATATAAAGTGCATGAGATTCTGGTGATGGAAGGCTTAAGTACCTTTTGTGGGCCACCTCTCTATCATGTATAGCACGAGAACAAGCTGTGTTAAACCAAGGTTTAGAAGGTTTAGGACGAGAAAAAGAGTGAGGAATGTACGCCTCCATGCCAGACACTATCACCTCTGTTATGCGCTCAGCACACAAAGACGGGTCTCTGACACGGAAGCAGTTGTCATTCCAAGGAAAATCAGCAAAATACCTCCTCAGGTCTCCCCAACTAGCAGAGGCAAAACGCCAGAGGCACCTTCGCTTAGGGGGATCCTGAGGAGGGATTGGAGTGATAGGACAAGATAAAGATATGAGATTGTGATCGGAGGAGCCCAACGGAGAAGAAAGGGTGACAGCATAAGCAGAAGGATTAGAGGTCAGGAAAAGGTCAAGAATGTTGGGCGTATCTCCAAGACAGTCAGGAATACGAGTAGGGTGTTGCTCCAATTGCTCTAGGTCATGGAGGATAGCAAAGTTGTAGGCTAGTTCACCAGGATGGTCAGTGAAGGGAGAGGAAAGCCAAAGCTGGTGGTGAACATTGAGGTCTCCAAGAATGGAGATCTCTGCAAAAGGGAAGAGGGTCAGAATGTGCTCCACTTTGGAAGTTAAGTAGTCAAAGAATTTCTTATAGTCAGAGGAGTTAGGAGAGAGGTATACAGCACAGATAAATTTAGTATGAGAATGACTCTGTAGTCGTAGCCAGATGGTGGAAAACTCGGAAGATTCAAGAGCGTGGGCACGAGAGCAGGTTAAGTCATTGCGCACATAAACGCAGCATCCAGCTTTGGATCGAAAATGAGGATAGAGAAAGTAGGAGGGAACAGAAAAGGGGCTACTGTCAGTTGCCTCAGACACCTGAGTTTCAGTGAGGAAAAGAAGATGAGGTTTAGAAGAGGAGAGGTGGTGTTCTACAGATTGAAAATTAGATCTTAGACCGCGAATGTTGCAGAAGTTAATGAAGAAAAAGTTGAGGGGGGTGTCAAGACACTTAGGGTCGTCGACGGAAAGGCAGTCCGACCTGGGGACATTTATGGTCCCCTCCCCAGATGGGGACTCCGAGGCTGGTGTAGGAGTCGCCATGATTTTAAAATTTTTGAGTGAAGGGTGTGTGTGTTATTAGGTGCTTGTAGTTTTGTGTGGAGGAAGAGAGTTGTCTTTAGAGGGCAGGCTGTGACTACCCCCTTGTGTTGTGAGACACAAAGGGAAACGTTCAGTGAGGTCACAGCTGGGTTTAATGATAAGTTCACAGCACCCTCTGAACAGTGCTTTAGACCTCACTGGGAGTAATTATCGTTTCGGCAGGTGTCTACTGCCTCCTCCTGCGTGACTGCTTGCTCCCTGTTAGTTACAGTTAAATCTAGAATATTACCTCCCTTTTGGGTGCTAAGATTACCTGCTTTAAAAAAATATCCTGAATTAGCTTAAGAAATTCCTCTGCCTCCCTGTTACCCACCATCAGGCTCCAGTCGATATTCCTAAAATTTAAATCTCTTACCACACGTACCTGATTGTACCTGCCTGATCTATTTATTCCCTGCCATAGTGAGGTGTTAATTTCCTTTGTATTGTTCGGTGCCCTGTACACTAATCCCAGTAATACTGACTGTGATCCTTCCTTAATATCTACCTGTATCGCCTCTGTTTTGCTATCTGTTTTAATTCTGCTGTTAATACAATATTGTAATAAGTCCCTAACGTACAGCGCGACGCCTCCTCCTCTCCTGTTTTCCCTGCTTTTATAAAATTATGTATCTGGATTTAATACATTTCCTGACATATCTAACCAAGTTTCTGTTAAAGAAATGATATCAAGGTTTTCTACACACGCTATTCCTCTAAGCAAGTCTATTTTAATCAAAAAACTTCTTACAATTTGTGTATTAAACACTCAAGCTAGTCCTTGCCTTCTCTGAGCTAGTTACCTTTCTAGATTTGACTAATTTGTCCTTCATTTCGTTCTCACAATCCTTTCCTCCCTCCTGACTAACGAAAAAAGCGCGGAAGTGCAGTTGCCTCCCGTTCGAGTGCTCTGGGCAAAACACGAAGACGCTGGTGTGATAAATGCATTCCATCCCTGGTATACAAGGTGTCCCTACCACAGAAGAGATCCCAGTTGTATCCATGGTGTAAGAGTGGATAGGACAAGAAGTGTGGTTTAGAAGATCATTGATGAATAACAGAAAGAGAGTGAGTGACAGGACAGAATCCTAAGGAACACTACTATTAATAGACTTAGGAAAAGAGCAGTGACCGACTACCACAACAGCAATTAAACGATTAGATAGGAAACTTGAGATGGTCAGAGAGAGAATGACAGAAGCCGTAGAATGGTAGTTTAGAAATCAAAGCTTTGTGCCAGACTCTATCGAAAGCTTTTGATATGTCTAAGGCAACAGCGAAAGTTTTACCAAAATCACTAATAGAGAATGATCAAAACTCAGTAAGTAAAGGCAGATCACCCAGTAGAACAGCCTCAAGGGAACCCATACCGGCGATCAAACAGTAGGTTGTGAAGTGATTGATGTTTAAAAATATTGTTCTTGAGGATAGATTAAAAACTTTAGAGAGACAGTAAAATTATGCAATAAGACAGTAATTTAAGGGATTAGAGTGGTCACTTTTTTTTTTTTTTTTCAGGAACAAGCTGAATATAGGTAAACTTCCAGCAGGAAGGAAAGCTAGATGCTGATAGACGGAGTTGGAAGAGTTCGAAAAGGCAAGGTGCAGGCACGGAGGCACAGTTTCGGAGAACAAGAGACCCCATCAGTTCCATAGGACTTCCGAGGCTTAAGGCCACTGGTCAACTGGTCACTGGTCAAGGGCAGCAAAACCGGAAAAAAAAGAAAAAAAAAGCCTGTCCCAAAAGAGACGTCAAGAATATCATCGAAAATTGAGAGATAAGCATCTTGAAGCCTCCTTCTTGAAAAAAGTTCAAGTCACAGGAAGGAGGAAATACAGAACCAGGCAGAGGGTTTCAGAGTTTACCAGAGAAAGGGAGGAATAAGTGAGAATACTGGTTAACTCTTGCATTAGAGAGGTTGACAGAATAGGGATGAGGGAAAGAAGAAAGTCTTGTGCAGCGAGACCGCGGGAGGAGGGGAGGAATGTAGTTAGCAAGATCAGGAGATCAGTTAGAATGATAATAGCGATAGAAGATAGCAAGAGATGTAACATTGCAGCGACATAAAAGATGCTGATGACAGTTAGTTAGAGGAGAGGAGTTGATAAGACGAAAAGCTCTTAATTCTACCAAGTCTAAAATAGCGATATGAGTGGAACCCCCCCATACATGTGAACCATACTCCAAACATGGACGGATAAGGCCCCTGTACAGAGTTCGCAACTGGGAGGGTGAGAAAAACTGGAGGAGACGACTCAGAACACCTAATTTCATAGAAGTTGTTTTAGCTAGAGATGATTATATGTAAAGGACAGACCGAGGATGTTCAGTGTAGAAGAGTGTCACTGAAGAAGACGCAATAGTTGTCTTGAAGGTTATGTCGAGTTGATAGATGGAGCAATTAAGTTTTTTGAGGCATTGAACTATACCAAGGTTGCTCTGCCCCAATCAGAAATTTTAGAAAGATCAAAATTCAGGCTTCTCTAGCAGGACGGTATCATCAGCGTAGGAGGGGACAGGACAAGAAGTTTGGAATAGAAGATAATTGATGAATAATGAATGAACCACTGTTAATAAATCAGAAGAAAAACAGTGACAGTCTACCAGAGCAGCAACAGAACGGTCAGGAAGGAAAATTCAGTTGAAGTTACAGAGAAGGATAGAAGCCGTAGGAGGGTAGTTTGGAAATCAAAACTTTGTGCCAAACTCTTTCAAAAGCTTTTCATATGTTTAAGGCAGCAGCAAAAGTTTCACCAAAATTTCTAAAAAAAGAGGATGACCAAGCCAGATCACCAGTAGAACGGCCTTGACGGAACCCATACTGGCGATCAGATAGAAGGTTGTGAAGAGATAGATGTTTAAGAATCTTCCTATTGAGGATAGATTAAAAAACTTTTGAAAGGTGGGAAATTAAAGCAATAGGATGGTAGTTTAAGGGATTAGAGCAGTTACCCTTTTTAAGAACAGGCTGAATGTAGGCAAACTTCCAGCAAGAGGGAAAGGTAGATGTTGATAGACAGAGCTGAAAGAGTTTGACTAGTCAAAGTGCGAGCACGGACTTAATCACAGTTTTCGGTAGTATGAAGTAGTCAGAGGGTGGAGGAGAGAAAGGAACAAACCCTGAATCATCCAAGGTAGTATTTTTAGCGAAGGTTGAGCGAAGAGTTCAGCTTTAGAAATAGATGAAATGGCAGTGGCGCCATCAGGTTGAAATAAAGGAAAAAGATGAAGAAGCAAAGTTATCGGAGATGTTTTTTGGCTTGGTGCCAAAAATCACGAAGGGCGTTAGATCTTGAAAAAAATTAAAACTTTCTATTAATGAAGGAGTTTTTTAGGTAGTTGAAGAACAGACTTTGCATGATTCCGGGCAGAAATATAAAGTGCATGACATTCAGGTGATGGAAGGCTCAAGTACCCTATGTGGGCCACCTCTAAATCATGTATAGCACGAGAACTGGCTGTGTTAAACAATGATTTGGAGGTTTTGGTCGAGAGAAAAAGTGAGGAATGTACGTCTTCATGCTAGATACTATGGAAGACTGTCATGACGTGTTCAATTTTGGAATTTAAGTAGTCAAAGAATTTTTATAGTCTGAGATGTGAGGTGAGAGGTGAGGGAAGGTTCAAGTACCTTTTGTGGGCCACCTCTCTATCATATATAGAACGAGAACAGGAGTGAGGAATGTATGTCTCCATGCCAGACACCCTCACCTCTGTTATAAAGTATTCATTCCAAGGAAAATAATTATAATACATCCTCAGGTGCCCCAAATTAGTAAAGGCAAAACGCCAGAGGCACTTCCGCTTTGGGAGATCATGAAGAGGGATTGGATCGATAGGAAAAGATATTGATGTGAGGTTGTGATCGGAGGAATACAACGGAAAAGATAGGGAGACAACATAAGCAAAAAGGATAAGAGATGACGAAATGGTCAAGAATGTTTGGCGTATCTCCAAGATGGTCAGGAATACTACTAGTGTGTTGCACCATGGTCGTGCAGGATAGCAAAGTTAAAGGCTAATTAACCAGAATGGTCAGTGAAGGGGGAAGGAAAACGGAGGCTGGCATTGAACATTAAAGTCTCCTAGAATTGAAATCTCCGAGGATGGGAAGATAATCATGATGTGCTCCACTTTAGAATTTGAATAGTCTAAGAACTTTAATAGTCAAAGGAGAGAGGTAAGAGGTGTACATAATAGATTAATTCAGTTTGAGAGTGACTGTATTCATAGACAGATGGTAGAAAACTCGAAAGATTCAAAAGCTTAAACACGAGAGCATGTTGTAGCTCACACAGACTAACATCCAGCCTTGGATTGAAAATGTAAATAGGGAAAGTAGAAGGGAACAGAGTAGGAGCTATGTCACTTGCCCTAAATACCTATGTTCCGGTGAGGAAAAATAATATGAGGTTTAGTAGAGGAGATTTATATCCTGTTCTTCAAGATATAAATCTAATGTCCTGGATGTTGCAGAAGTTAAGGAAAAAAAGTGGGTGTATGAAGACACTTAGGGTCGATACCAGAAGAGCAATCAGACCTGGGGACATAATGTGGTCCCCTCCCTAGACGTGGATTCTGAGGCTGGTGTAGGAGTTGCCATAATGAATTTAGGATTTTGAGTGAACGGTGTGTGTAATTAGGTGCATACAGTTTTGTGAGAAGAAAGGAAGGAGGGGGCTCTGATTCTCCCCCCTCCCCCCTGTCTTGTGAGACACTAGTTGAAACGTTGTGAGGTCACAGCTGGTCAGGGGATTCACAACACCCCCTTGATCCAGTTGTTCATACATCAGTGGAGTAATTATCGTTTCAGCATGTGTCTATTAACTATTCCCATTATTGTTCAAGTGTTCTTTAGATTCCTTGCGTGATTTCTCGAGAGATAGTCACACACACACACACACACACACACACACATATATATATATATATATATATATATATATATATATATATATATATATATATATATATATATATATATATATATATATATATATATATATATATATATATATATATATATATATATATATATATATATATATATATATATATATATATATATATATATATATATATATATATATATATATATATATATATATATATATATATATATATATATATATATATATATATATATATATATATATATATATATATATATATATATATATATATATATATATATATATATATATATGTTACAGTCAGAACTCGAAATCAGCCAAAACTAGTTTCAACTAGTCAGAACTAGTAGTATAATTTATTGTTTGTAAAAACTAGTATTACCTAGGCAAAACTAGTTTCTTAACATAAAGGCTCGGTAAAACACGAAATGTATTTTACACCTAGTTTTACCTACACACTTTAGTCAAAACTAGTTTTAATAATTGTTAAGATTGGGAAAACTAGGTTAGACTAAAAGTGAAACTGGTGTAGTGCCGGGGAAAACATTTTTATGTATAAGTAGCATTAGGGAGTGGAGTGAACCATATGGGGACCATAAGGGTGGGACTCGCTTGACAAACACCGGAAGTGAGGACGCTGGCTTGTCAGTTTTTGTATGTTTCAGTCCAATGTCCTCCTGCATTGACACAGGTTAGTACGTGTGTTGTCCTCTGATATCATTATTCTGATTTCATTATTGTGTTGTATTTTTAGTTGGAACTGTGAATTGATTATTGTTTTAATGAATATTAATAAATTTCTTAAAAATAAATGTAAAACCTTGTCAGATGTTATTTACACTTGTAGCGCTTTGTCTTGGGTCTGACACAGTTTGTTTTATTGAAGAGTATGAGATGCGTTTCATTATTATTGTGTTTTATTTTAAGTTGGAATTATAAATTGATAATTATTTTAATGAATTTTAATACATTTCGTTAAAATAAGTTGTGACAATTTGGCAGAGATTTTTTTTTCCTATATGTTATCAAAGGTACCACTATATAATTTTGATAGGAATAAAAGCATGTTTATCATTGCATGTCCGATTAAACATTTGTTACTACACTTAGTGTGGGAAATATATTTCCACATATGTGAATAGACTAATAAACGTTCCAGGCACCTAAAAAGGTACTAAAATGAGCTACAAACACAAACAAATTATGTTTGAGTTCCCCAAAAATGGTACTCAAACGAGTAATGGTACTCAAACGAGTGGTCATATCCCTCACCTACTTTTGATATTCAGTATCGTTGTTGAATCTAGTTTTAACTTACACGATCAGATAAAACTAGATTTAACTAGTTAAACTTTGATATTTCTAGTTATATCAAACACATTAAGGTATAACTAGTTTTGCCTAGGTAATACTAGTTGTTCACCAACACATTGAAAATACCTAGTTAAAACTAGTTTTGACTGATTCCGGGTTTTGACTGTAACATATATATATATATATATATATATATATATATATATATATATATATATATATATATATATATATATATATATATATATATATATATATATATATATATATATATATGTGTGTGTGTGTGTGTGTGTGTGTGTGTGTGTGTGTGTGTGTGTGTGTGTGTGTGTGTGTGTGTGTGTGTGTGTGTGCGTGCGTGCGTGCGTGCGTGTGTGTGTGTGTGTGTGTGTGTGTGTGTGTGTGTGTGTGTGTGTGTGTGTGTGTGTGTGTGTGTGTGTGTGTCGAAGGAATCGGGAAGTATTTTGAAGGAATAGAGCTTTCGTTTAATATAGGTAAACTTTAAAGAAGGATGGAAAGGTGAATACCGACAGACTAGAATTAAAACTATTTCACCACAAGGTGTATGTACAGAGACAGTTTGAGACAGGTTGGGAAAAAAAAGCAGCAGGGTTCCCATTAGATCCACATTCCATCAGATGGTTAAAATCGGCGAAGAAATAGAAAACATCATGAAGAAGAACTACAGCATATAACCCGACACTACAATGAACATATTTTACCAAAATCTTTAACTGGAAACTTCGTGTTTCATCTCTTGCCTAAACTGCCTCCTTAAATTTATGTACGCTCTGTCCAGCTATGGTTGCATTTCCCTGTATCTCCTATCGGTGTTTTCATAGTAACTGTTCTTGTGAATTCCCTTTGTATGGGCTATCATCTTCTAACGGGAATGTTAACGTGAGTAAAGAATATTAAAAAAAATTTTTTTTTTTTACATTTCAACATTTTACCACAGATTTTTTTTTTATAGGAGTAATTACAAAAAAAAAAAAAAAAAAAAAACTCACGTAAAGTTGAGTGTCTCTGCAAATGCTTTTAGGAGTCTGGCATCAAGGGAATCACGAGGTATCACTTGACTCCCTCTTTCTGCTTTCTTGGTTCTGATGAAGTCCATGTATGGAAAATAAGAAAGAGTTGTCACGCGAAGACTGTGTTCTTCTAAGCTCTTTGTGGAATCTGTAATAAATAAATAAATAAATAAATAAATAAATAAATAAATATATATATATATATATATATATATATATATATATATATATATATATATATATATATATATATATATATATATATATATATATATATATATATATATATATATATATATATATATATATATATATATATATATATATATATATATATATATATATATATATATATATATATATATATATATATATATATATATATATATATATATATATATATATATAGAGCTCTCTTGTACATGTTTCATTAAATGTGATCGCTAGATAAGTATTTAATATTTTCTTAAAGATGTTTTCTTTAAATTTAAAAAGAGTCTTATCCTAATTTGAAATTTGGTTGATGACTTCGCCGTAGCTAGTCATGCTTGCTATATCGCAATTTCGGGTTTCTTAACCCTTCCTCAGTAGCTGTGGAATGACTGGACATGCTTCTTCTTCTTTTCTGAGTTATGCTACTTTTGTTGGAGACAGCACAGGTCTTAACTGCTGTTATGGCGGCACGCAGGTTTGAAAACAATGAAGTAGCCGTATACTATTATATTGGTAAAGAAAAAAAAAAAAAGAAAATAAATAAATAAATAAATATATATATATATATATATATATATATATATATATATATATATATATATATATATATATATATATATATATATATATATATATATATATATATATATATATATATATATATATATATATATATATATATATATATATATATATATACGAGTATATATATACGAGTATATATAATGGTTGGTGGGAAGATAAGTGTGAAGAAGGAAATTTAGGAAAGCTTGTGAGGAGAGAAGTGTGAAGGAATTTCAGGATGGTGGAGAAAAACTGGTGACAAGTTCAAGTAGGGATTCTGTTGGCGTAACTTGTACGAGTATAATGTGTGGCGCAGTGCCCGCTTGTCTGTTCAAGAAGGGTGCTGTTTTCACGCACTCTTCTATATAGCGGTGTGTTGCTTCTTGCGTTGCAGTGTTTGCACGTAGTGTGTCCTTTATTTCTCTTCCGCATTTATATCCTAGCCAGTCTCTGAACTCTGATGTGGATCTTCCATGGGTTTAGTGAAATTCGTTTGTGTTATGTTGGTGACAATCTTGTACCAGCTAACGCTAGGGGATCCTTCATCGACTGCTTTGTTTAGGTCTTGTGATATGATTTCCTTAGCTCTTTTTGTGATATTCTTGAGTTGTGATAGGCTAGGTGGTATGGTTGTAGTAATTATTATTGCTAATTTCAGTGATGTTTTCACTATTTTGCTTCCTCGTTGCCTTTGATCCCATTATGACTAGGCATCCAATTGATGGTTAATTTATGTCCTTGCTGTTGTATGTGTATGGCTGCTGTCTGTATGCTGGTGATAAGTTAAGTGTTGTCGGTGTGTCTGTCTTTAGGTATTGGATGGCCCCCAAGGAATCGGTGTGTAAGATGATGTCCTCTTGACGTATTGTTGCGTGTGTTTATGCCCTGTCGATGGCTAGTAGCTCTGTTTGGAAGGTTGAGGAGTGGTCGGGGAGGCTAAAGATTCCCTTGGCAGTATCATGGAGAAAGGCTGCTGCAGATCTTTTGGTGGTTTGATCTACGGATTCATCGGTGAAATAGTGCGTCCCATTATTTATTGGTGCTGTTAGGGCTTGTGTGGATTGATGCTTTAATTCCCTTTGAGACAACTTTTTTTTTTTTTTAGTGTTTGCTTTGTTACTATAATGAACCATGTTGGTTTATGCCAGGGAGCGCACTGAACAAAATTTTGATGAGGGATGTCAGGCATGAGGGAGAGAAGAGTGTTTTTTTCAGACCCAAGTTGTTGATGTTCGTGGTTATCCTCCTTCCCCATGTCTTCTTGGTAAAAACTTCTTCGTCTTGTCTGAGATGTGATAGCTTTTGTAGTAGGTTCTGTTTTCCAGGTTGTCTGCAATCCATTCTCATGCTTTCAATTCTGGCCCACAGGGACACTGAGGATGGTCCTAAGGGCTTGATCTTTTTTTTTTTTCACAGTACTTCAATTTGAGTTGAGGATGTTGTGGCAAGGCAGGGGGTGCTGTAATAAGAAATTAATCTGATTGCCTGCATATAGAAGATGTACAATACTGTGTGATTTACATCTTTGGCAGGACCTGTTAGTGCTTTCATTACCCTGTGGCTTCAGGTCGTTATGTCCTTTGTGGCTGTGATGTGTGCGTTGACTTTAAGCTGGCTGACTATCCACACACCCTGGTAGTGATGAGATTGCACCCATTCAACGGCTGTGCTGTCAATCATGATTTGTGGACCTGGTCTGGAGGAACCAAAGTAGATGGATTTTGTCTTCTGGTGGTTTATTTAAGACCGTTGCTGTTGCAGTGAGAGGCTATTTGTGCTAAAGCTGCTTGGGGTTTGGGTAGGTGATGTGAGCATAGCATAGGAATTTGCAGTCAGGATCGAGTGATAATGTAAGGTTTTCCATCAGTATATTGAATAAAAAAGGGTCAGTGTGATGCCCTGAGGAGTGTCGTTTTCGAAGGTGTGGTATTCTGATAGGTGGTTCTGGAAGCGTACCCTGGCTTCTCTCCCGGTGATGAAGTCCTTTATCCATTTCATTAGTTTGCCTTTCACTCCTCTCTTAGCTGGATGACCGTAGGATCGGCCAGCTAAAATGACTTTTCTAGGTCAATAAATGTTAACACAGCCCTCCTATTGGCAATGGTGTTGATCGTCTGTAGTAAGCAGTCTTGCATACCGACACTTTTGGTGTAGGCGTAGATGTGTCGATGGAGGGGACCTACTACCCATTGCAAGTGTGTTAGCACCATTATTTTGGCAATTTTGCCTAGGCAACTCTTTCCTGGATCCTTGGGTTTTAGGTATGAGGTAGATTGTCGCTTTCTTCCATGAGGGTGGAAGATGACCCTGTTTGTACGTTTCATCGATGATTACTAGCAGTTCCTGGTGTGCTGCCGCCCCTGCCTGACGAATCACTGAATAAGAGATCTTGTCAGTCCCTGTAGCAGTGTTTGGCCTGGGTGTGAATGTTTTTTTTGAAGCTCTTGGATTGTAAACGGGGTGTCAGATGGTGATCTTTCACTGCAGGCCGTTTTTATGGTTTCTTCTCGCTGAGGAGCATGGTGAATGAGTAGTGTTCTGCTTTCCTTTGAGAGTTGGTTTGTGTTGGCTCTTCGTGCGTAACGTAGCCTTGATGAGATTTCCGGCCTCTCGTGTAGGGTCTTGGTGGTGGGCTCCAATGGTCAACCTTTTCCCTGATGCAAGATTTATCTGTTTCTGTAGCTTGCCAAGACTGGTGTGTGAGTTCATTTTGCCGCACCATTCCAACCATTTTTCAGTCTTGATTTACTTGGTGGCTTCACGACCAACGCGTATCGCGGCTCGTATGAGGTCCAGTGTTACCGGGGTTCTTTACCTTCTCTGCAAATTTCGTCCCTGGCTGATGCGGTGGTTATATTTCCGGACACGTTCGTCGTAGTATCATCTGTCTTTATATTTTTTTGGGGGGGATTTTTGAGGTGGGGATGGAACTGTTTGTTGCATGATGGAAGGCGCACTGAAGCCTTCTCTCTCTTCCGTCGACTGATGCTAAGAAGATTCCAATTTGCTTTTTTTTGGTATTCCATTTTGGAGAGCGTGATGGTGGTTATATTTTAGGACATTCTAGCAGCTTGATGTTGATGGCGAAGTGATCTTTGGCTAGTGACTCATGTACCTCCCAGGTGGAGCTGTGAGAGATGGTATGTGATGTGATGGATAGGTCCAGGATCCCTCCTTCTTCATGGGTTGCTTTGCCAGAATTTAGGAGGACTGCTTCAGGGATGTTATTTAGAACATTGACAATCCGGTATATATATATATATATATATATATATATATATATATATATATATATATATATATATATATATATATATATATATATATATATATATATATATATATATATATATATATATATATATATATATATATATATATATATATATATATATATATATATATATATATATATATATATATATATATATTTTTTATTTTTTTTACTTATTTATTTTTTATTTATTTATTTATTTTTTTCTAGGGCGTCATGGTTGGCGTTGAAGTCTCCACCAATGACCACATTGTGCAAAAGCGCAAAGGGCAATGAGTTCTCCTACCTCAAAATTCGGATTTGGAGGGGAACAGTACACATTGTATTTATGCACTTGTAGGTTTTGGAGCTAAACGGTAACACCAATAACGTCCACTCCTTCTCCACAGTCTGGGACATCTTTGATCCTTGAGCAGAATAGTGTCTTTTTAATGAGAATTGAGCATCCTTTTGAGCCTCGTTCTGCGGGAACATGATATGATGTGAAGCCTTTGAAGGTGAGTGGTGAGCTTTCTGGAAGTTTTGTTTCTTGTAGTAGTACGATGTCTGTGTGGTTCTTTTGAGCTTCCGCCATTAGTAGTTGGTATTTATTTCTAACTCCGTTGATGAGGATGCACAATATGTTCTTGTTCAAGCTGACTGCAGGATGCTCAGGACTTTCTTCTCTGGTAGCGAACATTAAAGGCTCCAAGAAAGGAGATATCCACAAAAGGGAAGAGAATCAGAATGTCCTCCACTTTGAAAGTCAAAGAATTTCTTATAGTCAGAGGAGTTAAGTGAGACGTATACAGCAGAGATAAATTTAATTTGAGAGTAACTCTGTAGTCGTAGCCAGATGATGTTAAATTCGGAAGATTCAAGAACTTGGGCACGAGAGCAGGTTAAGTCGGTGCGCACATAAACGCAACATCAAGCTTTGGATTGAAAATGATGATAGAGAAAGTAGAAGGGAGCAGAAAAGAAGATACCGTGAATTGCCCCAAGACACCTGTGTTTCAGTGAGGGAAATTAGATGAGGTTTAGTAGAGGTGATGTTCTACAGGTTGAAAATTAGATCGCGAATATTTCAGAAGTTAAAGAAGAAACAGTAGAGGGGGATGTGGATACAATTAGGGTCGATATCAGAAGAGTAGTCCGACCTGGGGACATTTATGATCCCCTCCCCAGATGAAGACTCCGAGGCTGCTGTAGGAGTCGCCATGATAATTTTGAATTTTGAGTGAAGGGTGTGTCTGTAGATAAGTGCATATATATATATATATATATATATATATATATATATATATATATATATATATATATATATATATATATATATATATATATATATATATATATATATATATATATATATATTCTTTTTCAGGCATACGAGATTGTAAGCGACTGCAACTGCATTTTTCAGCTTCTGTGTTTTTTTTCTACTTGTCTAACAAATTTTCTCTTTTGAGCGGCAAGAGCCCCGGGGAGCTGTTGTATGGGACGTTTCGTACCTTCCAAGGGAACATCTTCAGGCGAAGTGAGGCAAGGAAGAATCATAATCAGAACAGTAAAAGAAAAGATGAAAGGGAGAAGTGACGACAGAAGGAAGAATAGAGGGTAATAATAAGAGAGCTTTAGTAGAAGAAAAAGTCACTGGGGCTTAACCCAGGCGCAATTTGATTTTTTTTTTTTCGTGAGGGCACACTGGAGTTGTAGCCAGGAAATTAGAAAAAAAAATAAATAAATAAAAAATGAGGCCACGCAAGACACGGCAGGGGCGACGCCCGGTTCCGGGAAGCTAGGACAGCCGTAATCAACCGAGCACGCCAATCACAGGACAGCCACACACTACAGGGTGCCAACAGTCCCCAAGTCCAAGATCATCCCCACGGTTATGGAAGCTGGGATGGTTGAGTGAAGGACAGTTGGAGTACAAAGTGTTGTTTTTGTTTTTTATTGATTTTAAAGAGGGGCAAGAACAAGAAGTACGTCCGTATAGCGGAGGGACCTATAGTTTTTTTCGTGGAATCCGAACCACAGATAGTAGCAGAGTGGGTGGGTGATATGGTGTTTTGGATGGTGAATCTTTATTGCACGGGTAGATGTGATGGGTGAGGGAGGCGGTGTCCGTTCTTGATCGGCTACTGTGTCTTGTAGAAGCCGCAGTCTTCTGGCACTTCCTGTAAAAACAACCTGCTAGGGAGAGAACAGAAAACGATGAAAAACATGTGGACAGTGTCTCATGTGCCAGGTGGGAGGAAAAAAATAAAGATGATGATGATGGTTGCGAGAGTGATTGACGTGATGGCAGGATGTGTGTTGACATGACATGAGTGAAGGATCAGACCTGCCGCCTTTTGTTTACACGCAGTGAGCCGTCGGTGACGGGGGGCGGGGGGAGGGGGTGAAAGGGAATCCCTGCATGGATGCTTCCAGGGCCCCGACCTATTGATATTAAATTGCATTTGCCATCTGTCCGTCCATTTATTCATCCTATCTAAATCTGCCTGCAAGGCGATGGCATCCGATTCTGACCTAATTAATCTACCTATCTTTGTGTCATCCACAAATTTACTAACATCACTACTAATTCCACTATCAAAGTCATTAATATATATTAGGAATAACAATGGCCCTAATACTGATCCCTGTGGCACCCCACTAATTACATGACCCCACTCGGATTTAGAGCCGTTTATTACAACTCTCTGTTGCCTGTCGCTAAGCCATGACCCTATCCAGCCTGACACCTTCCCATCTATCCCGTGTGCCCTAACCTTTCTCCGCAGCCTTTGATGAGGTACCTTGTCAAATGCTTTACTAAAGTCCAGATATAAGATATCATATTTACCTCCATTATCTACTGCCTCGTAGACTTTACTGTAAAAACTTAACAAGTTTGTCAGGCAAGACTTCCCCTTCTTGAAACCATGCTGTGACTGATTTATCAAGTTGTTTGTCTAAATGTTCCCTAATGTTCCTCGCTATTATTGACTCTAATATTTTACCTACAACTGAAGTTAAGCTGACAGGTCTATAGTTAGACGCTAAAGTTTTATCCCCTTTCTTAAAGATGGGTACTACATTAGCCTACCTCCACATTACTGGTACCTCACCTGACTCAAGTGATTTCCTAAAGACAGAAACTAACGGCTCACTAATAACCTCTTTGCATTTCTAAGCAGGTTATTGCGGGGTAGGTGACAGAACGCTAGGTTAAGGTTGTTTATAAAGTTGTATATGATCGTGTGTTTTTTTTCTGGGAAGGTGCTTAGTTGTTTGTTAATCCTATTGTAGTGTGTGATATTGATGGGGGGAATGTTGGATTCCTCGTGAATAGAAAGAGAGATCCTGAAGTCGAACCATTTCGCTCAAAGGGCGAAACGAATGACTGTATTCTGGACCTTCTTTAGTTGGAGTGAGCATAGAGAAAGGGGGCAAGTGGGCAGTAGGTTAGAAGAGGGAGAATAAAAGCTTTGTATAGGTGTGGCTTCGTTTTTGTGCTACTGTCGCGAAATCTTTCCAAGTTGCTAAGGGCCCCCCCGGCCATGGCTACTTTTTGAAATATATGAGTGTTAAATCTATGGTGTTTATCAACATTGAGGCCAAGTACTCTGTTGTTATTACTGATGGGAATGGTAATGGGGTTTGGAAAATCTATATATTATGAAATTTCTCGAGGCTTGGCACTTGAAATAAGTTACCTTAGATTTTTTGGGGATGGGAGAGAATTCGCCATTTCACCTTTCATAGGCTTGTCGCCGTTAATTCCCGCTGAATTTTGTCGGTGAGTAGGTCTGGCGACCTGGTACGGGTTAGTTGCGTTACATCATCGGCATTGTGAATGGTTAGTGAATCCTTATGGATAGGGAAGTGTAGGTCAGATATGTACATAGTGAATAGGGTGGGTGAGAGTACTGAGCCTTGTAGGACTCCAGCCTGAGGGTAAAGTGTGCCAAAAAGGCGCTTTGATGACAGATACTTGTTTGTCTCTCTTTCAGAAAACTACATAGGATTCGTTGTGTTAGGTGGGGAAAGTTAAAATTGTTGGAAATTTTGTGTTTTAGTCCGGTGTGCCAATCTGTATCAAATGCGTTTTTTACATCTTTTGTTACTTATGCAGTTTTTAAGTAGAGTGGGTTGAAATCTAAATATGCTATGATGCTATTGAGGGCGTCCTCTGTCGAAGCGTTGCTTCGAAAACCAAATTGCTGTGGCGGCAGGAACCTATTACTTTCAAGGAACGCCCTCAGTCGCTGGTTGATAATGCGTTCAAGTGTATTTCCTAGTATTTTTAGTAAGCTTATGGGGCGGTAGTTTTCTCGTATGTGAGGATTTTTTTAGGGCTTTGGAATGAGATTTATGTTTGAAATTTTTAATGCCTTTAGAAAGTACCCGGAGGAGAGAGAGGCGTTAAAAAATTTGATTAGGCTGGACATTATTTGATTGGATATGATAAGGTAGCATGTAGACCTCCTTATATTCAGAGGGGGTGAAGACTAGCGTGGCTTCTCTTTGATAGAGAGGCGGCTTGTCGGGAGCTGGTAGACGTGGCTTCTCAATGGCTGATCGGTGGCGCGGGGGTTTTCCGTGTTTTGCGTTTCAGGATGGGAAGGAATTGAAAATTCTATGCTTGCGTGTTGATGAACGTTTCTGGACTTGTAATGTAGATGGCTTCTAAGAATAGTAATCGGCGTGAGTCTCTCGTTGTCTAAAATTTTTGTTCCCTCTTCCAGGTTCTTTCGTGTTATATTTGCCTTGTGTTCAGTTCTGTAGTGATTCTTGATTGCTCTGTCTCGTAGATGACAAGTAAAGCGCCTCGACAATGTAGTTCGCATCATCCCGATGTACGATTGAGGTCCGCAGCCCTCAAAAGTACTGGTGTCCTCGTAGATGACGTGGTCCCGCTGCGAAGGTGTTCTTGTTTGCGTGGGTCGATTCTTGATTAGTAGATTTGATATTTTCATGCTTTTGTAGTAGATGGTGAGCTGGAGTCTTTTTCCCTGGATCTACAGGCTTGATGTTTCTGTTGATAATGTCTTTTATTATTATTTCTTCTGTTTTGTAGTACTGTGACACGAATCTTCTGTAGTATAACGATATATTCTTTATCTGTGATGTCCTCTGACTGGCAGTACCACTTGTCTATGGCCCAATTTATTGCTATGATCATGTCGCTGTATCTGTACCCGTTGTTGATGAGGATCTGGCTCAGCTGCTCGAGTTCTAAGTGGAGGCTTTTCCACTAAGAAAAGTGGGAAAGTCCTTTCTTGGTTTCTTTCACGTAAACTGTTGTCTTGAAACCAGATTTGCAGGCGGAGACTAGGACATCAAGTAAGGGAAAACGGCCTTCTGTAGCTTCTTCAAATGTAAAATTTGAACCAATAACCAAAAGGCCAGAAAAGCAGGTGAGGAGTCGCCTGAGGTTTATCAGTTCTTCCATGTCCTTTCCTCTGACAAAAATATAATCGGTGTAGCGTCCGTACATAAAGGGACGGTGGTCTTGAAGAGTCGTAGTTTCCATGCTTCCCATGAAGAAGTTTGCAAAGAGAAGTCCTAAGGGGCTTCCCATGGCCACGCCGTCCACTTGATTTTCGCGGGGGCAGGTGAAGGATGCCTCTTTGGTGCAGATCTCGAGGAGGGTGCGCAGGTGTTCTTCTTGTATGTTGACTGGTTGCGTGTCGTCACATATGTACACGTGATCGAGTATCAGATGAATTGTTCGGTCTACGGGGACGTTAGTGAAAAGGCTTTCTACATCAAGAGAATCGATGATGTGGTTATCGGCTGGTGGGGCTGCTTTCAACAGTTCCTTGTCTTGTGTAGAAGAGAGTGCGTAGTCTTTCGGCACGTATGGAGTCAGGATGTCATTTAGTTTCTTGGCCAAGGTATATGTGGCAGTAGGGATCTGAGAGATGATAGGGCGGCACAGATCTCTGGCTTGTGCGTTTTAACGTTGCCGTAAGCATACCCGGCCGAAAATTACCCCATGAACATGAGGAGGAGGAGGTTTGCGCCATTTGTAACACCGTTGATCTTTCTGTAGGTATCGTTTATCTTCTTTTTTTATATTGTCGGTGGGGTTGCGCGTTATTTTCTTGAATTTTGTTTCGTCGGAAAAAAATTGTTATCCATTTTTTTATAAGTACTCTTCTTTCTTCATTAAGAGGAAGGCGGCAGTCTTGTGAGCTATTCTGATAACGATATCGTCTTTGCTGTGAAGTTCTTTTGCTGCTTTGCACGTGTCTTCTTGTGACTTGGCGGCTGTGAAAGGCTCTTCTTTGCTTAGATGCCTCGGCTATTAAGGATGCTTGGAGATCATTAGAAATCTCAACTTTGCCAGACTTCTCAAGGTTCTTAATATCGATGCGTTTGCGGTCCTGGCGAGGTTTCATGATGAAGTGGCAGTTAAGGCCCATATTGAGCAGCTCTTCCTGGTCGTTAGTGAGGATGAGATCAGGGACGAGGTTGAAGAAACCACATGCGGGTTTGGGAAGCTTGATATTTCCATATATATATATATATATATATATATATATATATATATATATATATATATATATATATATATATATATATATATATATATATATATATATATATATATATATATATATATATATATATATATATATATATATATATATATATATATATATATATATATATATATATATATATATATATATATATATATATATATATATATGTGGGTGTGTGTGTGTGTGTGTGTGTGTGTGTCATGTCACAGGTCACAATTTTCTATAAATCAAAATTCTTCATCATTTTTTTTCTTTTATAGCAATACGTCTACCTGTGAATATATTCTGGAACAGCAGAGTTGAAATAAGGCTGCTTGTGAGATTGGTACGAAACATGAGCTCCACTGAAGGGTCGCCGGAACTGCAATACATACAACGACGATAAACAAGCATCTCCGCATCAACAAGGTCTGAATCTGAAGGTAAGAGAGAATAGCATATAACAATGCTCATTTGACATGAGTGCATGGAATAGGTTTCTGAACATTATTACACACACACACACACACACACACACACACACACACACACACACACACACACACACACACACACACACACACATATATAAATAAATAAATATATATATTTTTTTATTTCCCATCATTAATACCTTTTCGGTCCTTCTTTGCTATATCTTCAAATCTCTCTCTCTCTCTCACTCTCTCTCTCTCTCTCTCTCTCTCTCTCTCTCTCTCTCTCTCTCTCTCTCTCTCTCTGAGCCCCATAATATTGTCCGTGATCCTCCATCTTGCCCTGCACTATCATCACGTCCTGATAGCATCACCTAACCCCCGTTGCACCCCGCCCTCCACTTCATCCCATTGTCCGCATCCTCATCAACTGCACCACCTTCAATTTGATATCTCTGTGGCTGATGTTGATCTTGGGCATCCAGAGTGGAGGACTGCCCAGCCTCGTGTCACGTTTACGCCCACCTTAAAGACAGACCTACCGTTACTCCAGAAACAGCTTTCCCTGGATCACATCGCCACACTCTCCTCCTCCTTTCTTGCTGCAATTTATCCGTACGTAAACGGGTCAGTGCAACCACATGGTAGCATGGGCTGCGCCGTCTACTCGCCAGATGTGGACCCGCCAGATAAAGCTGGGTTGGTCTCTCATACACCAAATTCTGTATGAGTTAGTTGCATTTCATAAATATTTCAACTGCATAATAATTTTGTGGTTTACCCCTTATGTTGGGATCGCGGCCAACGACAGGGTGTACTTGCACGTTGAAAGTTCCTGCGAACTACCGCTCTGCTACAAGAAGGTAATACACCCTGCCGCTCCTCTTCTTGCTCTCCAACGCATGGATTCTGAACGCGCTCATTGTCTCAATACAAACTACAACCACTTCCTTCACACTCCTCCCCGTTATCACCGACGTGGACTCATGATTCACAGGCGTGAATCATGAGTCGTGAATCATGAGTGAATCGTGAAGGGTATTACGATTAATTTTAAGGAGTGGTAATGTAGAAGTCCCGAAGTAATATTAAAGTTACATTTGGAGCTGGTCAGACTTCATCTAGACTATGCTTAGCAGTTCTGGGCCCATATTCTGAAACAGTTTTGCGCCGCATCTCCACTACTTTCAAAGGGATTTAGTTGAAGTTACACGGGATTTTAATGGTGTTTCTATGATCCTAGTCACAGGGTAACAAGATTTCTACATAATCAACCGGAGAAACACTAGTAGCCTGTGACCTTTCAAAATAGTCGCGATGAGAGAGAAAAGCGTCTCTGAATACGGGCCATGGTCCCCATATTACAGAAGGATATAGGTCTATTAGAATTAGTACAAAGGAGAATAACTGAAAGGATAAACGGGATGAGGAGTATTCCTTACGAAACGAGACTCAAGCTAATAAATTTACACTCCTTAGGGAGACATACGTTAGGAGGGGACCTGATAGAAGTCTTCAAGTGGATAGGGGTTATAACAAGGGGGATGTAAGCAAAATTCTCAGTATTAGTAATCAGGATAGAACAAAAAATAACGGGTTCATATTTGAAAAATAGGTTCAAGAAAGAGATAGGAAGGAATTGGTTCTCAGATAGATGAATGAAATAGACACATTAATCAGGTTGTTAGTGCTGAGTCATTACAGAACTTTAAAAGAAGATTGGAGGAATTTATGGATGGGGTCGGTTGGTGGAAATAGGTAGTTATGTTTCATACAGGGACTGCCATATGTATTTGTGAAGGCTTTTTGCAGCTTCCCTTATTTCTTATATCATTATATTGTTGCAAGAAGTAGCGAGAGAGTGAGAGAGAGGGAATAGTAAAAGAGAGGAAAGAATAAAGATACTAAGAATAAAGTAATAGAGGGATGAAGAAGGGATGACTGAATCATCGTCCTTGATCGGGCGAGATGTGTTTGTTTGTTTCTATAACTTTCCCCTGAGATTTACCTAGTTATAAATATTTTATTTTTTCTCACTTTCAATTTTTCCAGAGCTGAAATTAATACCGATGATAGAAGAGAAGTCGTAGTTCAGTATAGAAAAGTTAGATTCTAGTCAGCCCCTTAAATAATAGTACAATGATTTAGTCAAACTTAAACATTTTTAAGCACGAGATTACTAGTGCGTGTCGCGCACCGGGAAGCGCCCGTTATTTATCCTTCTACCCCCGACCACATGATCAAGCCGCGTGGACGTTTTTTTGTCTTTAGTGGCGTCCCGCGAGGCAGCGGGCACCTAACGTTCTTATGGGAACAATGTACCGAAATCGCTAAGCATGAGGGTATAATTCATAAAGTATCGGAGTATCGATTGGCCTTTGTGGAGGATTCTTTTGAATTGTGTTCCAGTAATTCTCTCTTCTTCCCTAATCCATGCTTTTGTAGGGAACGAGGTCACTCGTCTTGGAGACAGGAGATGAGTGCTGCAATATTCTATCAAATATTGGGCTGGCCACCTGGATATGTTTTAGAGAGCTATTACTCGCATCTATCGCCAGGAAATTAGTGACAGTAACCCTTGCTGTGTTTGGTAGGATTAGTTCCCTTTGAGAGTTCGATTGGGCGCTGTGCTAGATAATTGTGGTGGACCACATGGTCTTACCATCTCCGTCACTGCATCCTGGTTGTTTTGTGTTTTATTAGGAATCTGGGAGTGAGTCTCTGACCATCTCGGGCCAGTCGATACGAGCATGAAAGATCAGGTATGGCTGGGCCTGTCCCTACTTAGTAATATTTTCGGTTTTATCTATATTCCCTCAAGTGATTAGCAGTACTTTAACCTGAGCAGCTTTAGTTTCATTCAAGAAAAAAATAAAAAGTAAAGTTGAGTTGAAGTGAAGTTGAGTGAAGTTGAAGGTTTAGCGGTAATGTTGATGGGTGACTTTAATGCGCGTTTTGGAGCGAGTGTGCATAACATCCCGATAAGAGATGGAATTCTTTATTGTGACTGTTATACCTACCTAGTAGTCCCAGATCCTGTTGAGAGGTTGAATTATAATACGAACATCTTACCTACCATTTGTATTAATCAATCATTGTGGTAGGAGATAATTTAAAGTCAGGTAACACGTATCATGAGAGTAAACTAACATACATAGTAGGTGAGCAATGGACCTCTGAGCTTGATGTTTGTTTACTTTCCCATAAAGACCTAATATGTGTAAGAATTTTTATGTGAATGATGATCCTGGTCTTCCATCCGATCATGCCCCGATCTTAGCATGTGTTCAGCTTCCTGTGGTGAACAGGCAGTGGTTGCTAGGGAGGGCACGTCGACTGGGAGATCATGCCATGTTGCATTCTAGTCACAACAATCATTTAGAAAAGCCTGTGAAATTCAGTAAGATTAATGTAGAACAATTTCTAAGGGAATTTTTTTGTTGCGATATTCCCGACTATACTGACGATGTCAATACATGTATTGATATTTTAACAGATACCCTGTACATGTGTGCTAAAAGAAGCAGCCGTAGCCCAGATCCTGTAGTCGTTGATGCAGCAATAAATAAATGGGAAAGGTTACTGTATGACTCTGATGACAAAAGAATCTGGAAAGAAATCGATTGGTAAGGTGAATACAGGGAGAATAGAGGCGATAATAGTGCACCTTTTGATGAGGAATTTAAAAGATTCTTTGAAGCTGTGTATAATACGCAGAATAATGAAGTTTTAAATCCTAATGAGTTTAGAACTGATATTACTATACCAGATTTAGATTACCCTATTCAAGTTTATGAAGTGGGAACTCAAATTAACACCATGAAACTTAGCAAGTCCTGCGGAACTGATGGTCTCAGTCCCTTGCAGGCAGATTTAGATAGAATGAATGAATGGACGGATATGTGACAAATGCAATTTAATATCAATAAATGCAAAGTGCTTAGCGTAGGTAGAGGAAAGCCACACAGTAGGTACACATTAAACAACCAAACTCTGGTAGGTACAGGGTACGAGAAAGATTTAGGAGTTATAGTTAGCTCTGAACTCCGTCAAGGGAAACTGCATAGAAGCCATAAATAGGGCAAATAGGGTACTAAGATTCATTTTTAGGAGTGTTAAAAGTAGAAGGCCGGAAGTAATATTAAAGTTATACTTGGCGCTGGTCAGGCCTCATCTAGACTACGCTGTGCAGTTCTGGTCCCCACATTACAGGAAAGATATAGGTCTATTAGAATCAGTACAGAGGAGAATGACTAAAAGGATACAGGGGATAAGGAGTTTTCCTTACGAGGCGAGGTTGAAGCTGTTAAATTTACATTCTTTAGAGAGACGTAGGTTAAGAGGGGACCTGATAGAAGTCTTTAAGTGTTATAAGGGTTATAACAGGGGGGATGTAGGCAAAATTCTTAGGATCAACAACCAGGTAGAACAAGAAATAACGAGTTCAACCTTGAAAAAATTTAGGTTTATGAAGGAGATAGGAAAAAATTGGTTCTCAAATAGAGTGGTAGATGAGAGGAACGGACTCAGTAATCATGTTGTTAGTACTAGGACACTAGAGAGCTTTAAGAGATGATTAGACAAGTTTATGGATGGGATAATAGATGGAAATAGGTAGGTATATTTCATACAGGGACTGCCACGTGTAAGCCTGGTCGCTTCTTGCAGCTTCCCTTATTTCTTATGTTCTTATGTTCTTATGTCCCGGGGTTTTGAGATCATTACCTAGCCAGAGGATCCTCACCATTTCAATGTTACTTAATTTTTTTTTTCTTTTCCTGGCGCCTTGTTCGTATGTTCACTATATTTAAGAGAGGTAACAGGAAAATCCCGAGGAACTACCGAGGGATCAATGTTATTAATTGTTTGGCAAAACTCTTTGATTTAGTGTTAAGTTCTCAATTGAAATCTTGGTTTGTGCCATAGAGAGAGCAGATGGGCAGCCAAAAAAGGAGGGGCTGCATTAAACATATCATGGCTCTGCGGTTGGTGACGAATTTGGCCAGGAAGAGGAGATAGAAATTGTTTGTAACGTTTGTGAACTTTACGATGCTATATGACCATGTCCCCACGCACATTATTATTTAGGATATTGAGAAGGCTCGGGTGTGATGCGGTAATGCCATGTTGTACTTGTAAGTATATATTATGTAACCCACAGTATCGTTGTGGTGCTGCTATAGTGAGAGCTCCAATTGGTGTGAGGCAAGACTCACCAGCTTCGTGCTTGTTGTTCATCATCTTTGTAAATAACCTTATTGCTCTGATCAAGAATGGGTGTGATGTGGACAAGTTTATTGTATGTTTGCACACCTTAGTATTAATGGACGACAAAATTATTTTATTAACAAGACAAAGGATGCAGAGAAAGTTATGCCATTAAATAAGTACTGCAAGGGTCATGGAATGTGTGTCAATAATGTGAAAACTAAATTTTCTGCTTTGAATTGTCTGCCATAAGAGAGGGGACCAATTATTACTAAACAAATTGCAGTAGAGTGGTGTGACAGTTAACGTATCTGGGTAGCCTTTTCACTTCAGACGAGTCATTCTCGTCAGCTGCAGCCGCGCACGCTGAAGCAAGGATGTCATATACTTAAATTTGTGTCTTTTCTTAAGAAAAATACAGTTGTTCCATTTCAGTAAAATTAAACGTATTTAGTGCTGACCTAATATCATCAGTGTTATATGAGTGTGAATAATGGCTCAACTCGAAGCCAGTTGAGAATTTGTACATCTGGGCTGTAAAACAACTGCTCGGCGTTCGTATGACGACCTGTACGGATATTTATTAAAATGAACTTGGTTTGTTAGCCCCCAAAGCTTATCAGGCAGAGCCAACATCGGCAGTTTCTCTTGATGAAGACAAAGCGTCCTTAGACGGAGGAGTAACGAATAGATCGGCGTACAAGCAGCGAATCCTTTATTTTCCCGAGGCAGCCCCGAGTGCACCACTGGCAGATGACGTGGCGAGTGCCTGACGTGGCAAACACTAGCATTGCATATTCATTTCAAATTGGATGTAAAAAGGCATCAAAATCATATTACAAAAAAATCATATTACAAACAAAGACTAAACATTTTAAATGAACAAAGGAAATATATAGTAATTATTAAATACACCTGTCCTAGGCAATAAAGAAAATGGTCCCACCATCAATCCGCCTTTTCAGGGGATTCTCACACAAATCGTAAATGAAACCCAACATCCTCCCCACCATAGGAGTACATAATATTACTCCTATCGCAATGAATACAACATGACAATTTCAGCCTTTCTGGAGGCTTAACCTTGCGTCCCTTTCTAGTGTATAAACAAGGGAGTTCTTCCAAATGGTTCTCAGATACATCATTAATACCACAGTGTAAATCATTATATAATTCCAAGTCGTGTAACCTTTGTATAGGTCAGAAAGGTGCCCTTTGCAGTTTTAACCTTTACACTTCTGATTAAGCCATCTTTACCTGGGATGACTTCTAACACAATACCACAGGGCCAAGACATCCGAGGAATATTGTCTTCCTTAATCAATACCATAGAACCTTCCCTTAAATTACATTTTGGTAGAAATCCCTTAACAGTAGGAGGCAAATTCCTAATGTAATCACAGCTCCATAACTTCTAGAATTTATCAAGTTGCTGTTGTCTTATTTGTTCCCTGAAACTCAAGTCCATAGAGGTAGATTGCACCTTGGCCTTCATCTCTATCCTCCACTTTAAACCCTGCAGTACGGTCAATAAGGAAATGTGAAGGAGTTAGGGGGAGGGCGCTGTCAAGTTCCTCACCAACATAGGTCAATAGTCGTGAGTTGATGCAAGCTTCTATTTCATGCAAAGTTGTCTCCAATTCCTTCCTTAATAGAAATTTAATTCCTAATGTCTTTCTGAGCAAAACCTTGACTGACCTTACTAAGCGCTCCCACCAGCCTCCCCACCATGGGGCACGTGGGAAAGTAAATCTCCAGTTTGGAGCATGAGGACCAAATATATGCTTTAATTTATGTGAAACACCAACAAAGGTTTGGGCATTGTCAGAATAGAATATAGAAGGGAGACCCCTTCTAGCTGCAAACCTGCGCAAAGCCAAGGTGCAATCGCTCATTGACAGATAATCTGTTAGTTCTAAATGAATAGCTCTGACAACAGCACAAGTAAATAGCAGTATGTAGAACTTACTGGAAGGCTTATCTACACAAAATAAAGGCCCAGCATAGTCTAAACCAGTAACAGTAAAGGGAGGATAGGGTGTAACTCTTGATGCAGGAAGAGGGGCAATAGGCTGAGAACAAGCCTTAGAGTGGTGCCTACGGCACGGTATACATTTGTTACATATTGACTTTGCCATCCTTCTCAATCCTACAGTCCAGTAAGTGCTTCTTAAAGTGGATACAAGGACAGAAACACCAGCATGCTTAAGCAGTAAATATTGAAACTTAATTAATAGTTGTGCAACATGTCCAGAAGGGGTTATAATGGGATGCTTGCTTTCATACAAAATATCAGCCTGATCTAAGCGTCCCTTTACCCTTAGCAAACCAAGTTTGCCTAAGGAAGAACTCTGTGGAATAGCTTTGCCTTGTGAAAGAGCCTCAAATTCCTTGCCATAAGCTTCACGTTGCACACACTGAAACAACTTCTTCTTAGCCTTGCTTTACTCCTCATACATTAATAGACCTGTGCACCTTTTATCCCTGAGTTTACAGTTACGAATGAATCTACAGTTACGAATGAATCTAAGTACTCAAGCAACAACTCTGACTGCCTTGCAAAACTCACCCCAACGACCAAACTCAAACACAGACGAATGTGAAACAGTTACTGTTAGGCAGGAAGTAGCCACCTCCTCTTCTCTATTCTTCTTACTATTTAGCATATATTGTTCCTGCTGTGGTTGTTGAATGGGCAGAGACAACCAAGCTGGTCCATCAAGCCACATCTCACTTGACACTAGATCCTCGGCCAGTGTACCCCTAGAAATAAGACTAGCTGGGTTATCCTTTCCTGGACAATGATACCAAATACTGGGTGAAGTTAACTCCTGTATCTCTAAGACTCTGTTCCTCACAAAGCTTTTCCACCTGTGTGGTTATCCCTTTATCCAAGATAATGTAACTGTGGAATCTGTCCAACAATATAAAGGCATCTCAATGTGTAGAACAGACTTGACATATGCTACCAGCCTTGCACATAGAAGAGCCCCAATTAACTCTTAGCGTGGCAGGGTTAGATTCTTAATTGGAGTTACTCTTCCTCTGGACATAACAAAGGAGACACGAAATTTACCATCATGTTGAAGAAATCTTAGATACACGCCTGCTCCGTAACCCTTTTCAGATGCATCTCCAAAGGCGTGTAGTTCTGCTCCATTCATAAGCCTCCAAGAAACACCAGGGAAATAACTTGTCCTTATACAACATGTCTTAAACTGAGAAATGCTATTAAACCACTTCTGAAACTTGTACAATAACTGATCAGGAAGTACTTCATTCCACTCAATACCTTCCTTCCACATCTCTTGAAATACTATCTTAATATATATAATGAAAGGACTTAGGAAACCAAGAGGCTCAAACAGTCTGGCTATACAGCTAAGAACAGCTCTTTTGGTGGAAATTAGCTCTAAAGGAGTCTCTACGTTAAGTCCAGTAAACAAGAAACAGTCGTTAATTTCCAATGTATGCCTAACACTTTAACAGCTTCTTTCTCGTCCAGACAGGTCTTATTACTGAAGTATTCCATCATATCTTTACAATTTGAGATCCACTTAGCTAATATTCCAGCCTGAGCCAAAATAGAACATGCTTCACTGAATTTCTCCTTGCCTTCTTCGATGCGTTCAGCGCCAGATAGCCAGTCATCTACATAGAGATTTTCTTTTAATTCTTGCACCACTTCTGAGCAAGAAAAGGACTTTAAATGATGTTTGATGGTGGCATTTAGTAAAAAAGGGCTACTTTTGTTTCCAAAAGGGACACGTAAGAATCTCATAATTCTTACTTTATCTCCATACTGCCAAAGAATTATCTGAACATCCCTATCCTCTTCTCTTACAATTATCTGGATAAAGGCCTTAGTGATATCTGCAGCGAAAGCTACCTGCCAGCTTCTAAATCTCAAAAGGGTTTCAACAAGGTCAGGATTAAGAGAGGGTCCAGCCTCTAAGCAATCGTTCAAGGATTTACCGTTATAACTAGCTGCAGAAGCATCGAAAACAGGCCTTACTTTAGTAGAGGAGCTGCTCTCACGTACAAGCGGATGATGGGAAAGGTAGTAGGTGGGATGAATACTTTTCATTTGAGAAGCCCGGACTTCTTCACATATTCCTTCCTTCTCATACATTCGAAGGACAGCATCATACTCTTCCCTCAGGTGTGGATCCTTCTGGAATCTATGACACAAGTTAGACAACTTTTTCTCAGCTATCTTTACATTGTCTTGCAACTGAGACCTAGCAGATTCTGACTTCCAGGGTAATACCACCACAAACCTTCCATCTACAAATTTTACATGCTCATCAAACTTCTGCTGAACATAGTTACAATTATCTGTTAATTCTTCCTTACTTGTTACACCAATTGATCATAAGTCCCAGAACTTACTCAGAGTGGATTCAGACACTGCATTGACACATAGAAGCTGTGTATTTGCCCCCATTGGGCTACTGGAAGTCCAAGAACCTGACAAAACCCACCCAAAAACGGATTCTTGAGCTACCAAACCTTCATGTAAACAAACTTGATTAGGAAGCATGAATTTCCAGTACGAGTCAACCCCAACCAAAATATCTACATTAATGTGCTGGTCGTGTAAGTAATCATCAGCTAAAGGTAATGATTCATATCCCTTGAGTTTGTGTTTGGGTACCCTGAGACGTATTAAAGGAACACATAGTATTAATTTCCACAGCCACTAAAGAATGAGCAATTCCCTAACAATCTTCTAATCTCAAATCATATAAGTCACTCATATGGCTAAGAGAGGAACTATTAACAAAGGCAGAGTAACAAATGGGTTCAGATTTAAACCATGTAGGCTTAATCCTTTTAACCAAGGAGCTTGATACATAGGACCTGTCAGAGCCTGTGTCAAAATGTACTGTCACCTGAACACTATTAGCTTTACCAGTACCAACTTTCACCTTGGCTGTCTGCAGAACACAGCACATGGAGTTCAAGGGTTCGTGGCCTGTGTATTGCATAGTGCAATTCCAACATGGTTTACTGAAGAAGGAGTTGTACTGCTCTCAGAACTCACCGTTGCACCTTCCCCAGCTGGCTTAACAAAATCATTTCTAGAAGTGACACCAGTGCTAGTCACTTTCGGCTGATCTTTAAGACAAAAGAGTGCATTATGATTGCCTCTACACTTACTACACTTATATTTACACTCCTTGGAGATGTGTCCCCTTTCAAGGCATCTAAAGCACAATTCCAAAGAGCGCACCTTTTCTTCTTGTTCAGCACGAGTGAGTTTACATACATTTAAGCACTTATCACTTGGATGAGGCTTACCACAAAACGTACATCGGTTCATACCTGGTGATGAGGATGCAACAAGGGCTGAGGCTGTACCTGGGATTACTTTCCTCCTTTCAGATGCAATAGGGCCACTGCGTGTTTCCTCACTGCGGCAACCTTCCCTGTACAAGTCTGACCTCTCTCTCCGTTCTATTTCACCCTGGAGAAAAGTCATTAACCAATCAAGATCACCTTCATGTCCTGAACCATCTCTGGACCACTCCATACGAATCTCCTGAGGAAGACGGGACAGTATAACAGGAGTCAAAACAACGCCATACTGGTCTCCCTTAACTCCCAAAGTTTCCAAACTGCGTACGTAAGAGTTAAGCTGGTTCTGCATCTTCCACAGCGAAGAAATGTACTTAGATCCCGACGACTTAACAGGCATGTCAATGTTCAACAGGGCTTGAATGTGTACAAAGATGATGCGTTCCTTTAACATCTTACATGCTATGGGAAAGTTAGCAGCTGTAAGGGTTAGGCCTTGTAACACTCGCTTAGCCTCACCCTCAAGAGAAGAGTGCAGATAACCAAACTTGCTTATGGCAGGTATATTTGCTTCTCCCACTAAGGCTTCAAACTGTTCCCAGAATTATAGCCAGTCAAGCACATTACCACTAAACTTGGGTAACTCTGTACGTGGTAATCTAATGTTACTCATCACTGACTCGTCCCCTCCACTATCACTGCGTGAGGATGTACCAGCGCGTGGCACTGTCTGGGCTAACAGCTCAGCTAACTTTTCTGCTGCCTGCACTCTAGAGCACCTTACTTGACGGCGGAAGTGGTCAGCGGCCTCGCTGTCCTCTTCCAGAGTCCAGACTCTGAGATAGCCAGCTCCACAGCACTCTGGGCGTCATCCAAGGCAGCAAGACGCGTATCAAAGTCGTCTACCGCGTCTTCCAACTCTTACTTTGGTCACCTCAGGCTTGGTAACCAAAGCAGTAAGAGCCTTTGCGCTGCGAGTTACCCAGCCACGGCATACCGTTCGTCTCCTCTCCAGCTATTGCTTGTCTTCTGCCATACTGCCGAAAACTTGGGAATATCTTCCTTGCAACTATATTCCCGGGTCTGGGCACCATATGTTAGCCCCCAAAGCTTATCAGGCAGAGCCAACATCGCCAGTTTCTCTTGATGAAGACAAAGAGTCCTTAGACGCTTAGAGGAGGCAGTAGACACCTGCCGAAACGATAATTACTCCCAGTGAGGTCTAAAATACTGTTCAGGGTGTGCTGTGAACTTATCATTAAACCCAGCTGTGACCTCACTGAACGTTTCCCTTTGTGTCTCACAACACAAGGGGGCAGTCACAGCCTGCCCTCTAAAGACAACTCTCTTCCTCCACACAAAACTACAAGCAACTAATAACACACACACACTTCACTCAAAAATTTTTAAATCATCATGGCGACTCCTACACCAGCCTCGGAGTCCCCATCTGGGGAGGGGACCATAGATGTCGCCAGGTCAGACTGCCTTTCTATCGACGACCCTAAGTGTCTTGACACCCCCCTCAACTTTTTCCTCATTAACTTCTGCAACATTCGCAGTCTAAGATCTAATTTTCAATCTGTAGAACACCACCTCTCCTCTTCTAAACCTCATCTTCTTTTCCTCACTGAAACTCAGGTGTCTGAGGCAACTGACAGTAGCCCCTTTTCTGTTCCTTCCTACTTTCTCTATTTTCATTTTCGATCCAAAGCTGGATGCTGTGTTTATGTGGTCAATGACTTAACCTGCTCTCGTGCCCACGCTCTTGAATCTTCCGAGTTTTGCACCATCTGGCTACGGCTACAGAGTCACTCTCATACTAAATTTATCTGTACTGTATACCTCTCACCTAACTCCTCTAATTATGAGAAATTCTTTGACTACTTAACTTCCAAAGTGGAACACATTCTGACCCTCTTCCCTTTTGCAGAGATCTCCATTCCTGGAGACTTCAATGTTCACCACCAGCCTTGGCTTTCCTCTCCCTTCACTGACCATCCTGGTGAACTAGCCTACAACTTTGCTATCCTCCATGACCTAGAGCAATTGGTGCAACACCCTACTCGTATTCCTGACCGTCTTGGAGATACGCCCAACATTCTTGACCTTTTCCTGACCTCTAATCCTTCTCCTTATGCTGTCACCCTTTCTTCTCCGATGGGCTCCTCCGATCACAATCTCATATATTTATCTTGTCCTATCACTCCAATCCCTCCTCAGGATCTCCCTAAGCGAAGGTGTCTCTGGCGTTTTGTCTCTGCTAGTCGGGGGGACCTGAGGAGGTATTTTGCTTATTTTCTTTGGAATGACTACTGCTTCCGTGTCAGAGACCCGTCTTTGTGTGCTGAGCGCATAACAGAGGTGATAGTGTCTGGCATGGAGGCGTACATTCCTCACTCTTTTTCTCGTCCTAAACCTCCTAAACCTTTAACACAGCTTGTTCTCGTGCTATACATGGTAGAGAGGTGGCCCACAAAAGGTACTTAAGCCTTCCATCACCAGAATCTCATGCACTTTATATTTCTGCCCAGAACCTTGCCAAGTCTGTTCTCCAACTAGCCAAAAACTCATTCATTAACAGAAAATGTCAAAACCTTTCAAGATCTAACTCCCCTCGTGATTTCTGGCATCTAGCCAGAAATATCTCCAATAACTTTGCTTCTTCTTCTTTCCCTCCTCTATTTCAACCAGATGGCACCACTGCTATCACATCTATTTCTAAAGCTGAACTCTTCGCTCAAACATTTGCTAAAAACTCTACCTTGGACGATTCTGGGCTTGTTCCTCCCTCTCCTCCACCCTCTTAGTACTTCATGCCACCTACTAAAATTCTTCGCAATGATGTTTTCCATGCCCTCGCTGGCCTAAACCCTCGGAAGGCTTATGGACCTGATGGGGTCCCTCCTATTGTTCTCCGAAACTGTTCCTCCGTGCTTGCATCTTGCCTAGTCAAACTCTTTCAGTTCTATCTGTCAACATCTACCTTTCCTTCTTGCTGGAAGTTTGCCTACATTCAACCTGTTCCTAAAAAGGGTGACCGTTCTAATCCCTCAAACTACCGTCCTATTGCTTTAATTTCCTGCCTATCTAAAGTTTTTGAATCTATCCTCAACAGGAAGATTCTTAAACATCTATCACTTCACAACCTTCTATCTGATCGCCAGTATGGGTTCCTTCAAGGCCGCTCTACAGGTAATCTTCTGGCTTTCCTTACTGAATCCTGGTCATCCTCTTTTAGAGATTTTGGTGAAACTTTTGCTGTTGCCCTGGACATATCAAAAGCTTTTGATAGAGTCTGGCACAAAGCTTTGATTTCCAAACTACCCTCCTACGGTTTCTATCCTTCTCTCTAACTTCATCTCAAGTTTCCTTTCTTACCGTTCTATTGCTGCTGTGGTAGACGGTCACTGTTCTTCTCCTAAATCTATTAACAGTGGTGTTCCTCTGGGTTCTGTCCTGTCACCCACTCTCTTCTTATCATTCATTAATGATCTTCTAAACCAAACTTCTTGTCCTATCCACTCCTACGCTGATGATACTACTCTACACTTTTCCACGTCTTTTCATAGACGTCCAGCCCTTCCGGAGGTAAACATATCACGCAGGGAAGCCACAGAACGGTTGACTTCTGGTCTTTCAAAAATTTCTGATTGGGGTAGAGCAAACGTGGTATTGTTCAATGCCTCAAAAACTCAATTCATCCATCTATCAACTCGACACAACCTTCCAGACAACTATCCCCCTCCTTCAATGACACTTAACTGTCCCCCTCTTCTACACTGAACATCCTCGGTCTGTCCTTTATTTATAATCTGAACTGGAAACTTCACATCTCATCTCTAGCTAAAACAGCTTCTATGAAGTTAGGTGTTCTGAGACGTCTCTCCGCCAGGTTTTCTCACCCGCCCCCCCCAGCTTCTAACTCTGTACAAGGGCCTTATTCGTCCATGTATGTCGTATACTTCACATGTCTGGGTTCCACTCATACTGCTCTTCTAGACAGGGTGGAATCAAAAGCTTTTTCGTCTCATCAACTCCTCTACTCTATCTGACTGTCTTCAGCCTCTCTCTCACCGTCGCAATGTTGCATATCTAGCTGTCTTCTACCGCTATTTTCATGCTAACTGCTCTTCTGATCTTGCTAACTGCATGCCTCCCCTTCTTCCACGGCTTCGCTGCACAAGACTTTCTTCTTTCTCTCACCCCTATTCTGTCCACCTCTCTAACGCAAGAGGTAACCAGTATTCTCAATCATTCATCTCCTTCTCTGGTAAACTCTGGAACTCCCTGCCTGCTTCTGTATTTCCACCTTCCTATGACTTGAATTCCTTCAAGAGGGAGGTTTCAAGACACTTATTCATCAATTTTTGACCACTGCTTTGACCCTTTTGTGGAACTGGCACTTCAGTGGGCATTTTTTTTTATTAGATTTTTGTTGCCCTTGGCCAGTGTCCTTCCTACATGAAAAAAAAAAAAAAGACGGAGAAGGAGTAACGAACAGACCGGCGTACAAGCAGCGAATTCTTTATGTTCCCGAGGCAGCCCCGAGTATACCACTGGCAGGTGACGTGGCGAGTGCCTGACGTGGCAAAACCAGCATTGCATATTAATTTCAAATTGGATGTACAAAGGCATCAAAATCAAATTACAAAAAAATCATATTACAAACAAAGACTAAACATATTAAATGAACAAAGGAAATATATAGTAATTATTAAATACACCTGTCCTAGGTAACAAAGAAAATGGTCCCACCACCAATCCGCCTTTTCAGGGGAAGCTCACACAAATCGTAAATGAAACCTAACATGGTTTGCCATAACTCAAATATATCGTAAATGAAACACAAGATGGTTTGCCACCACTCAATTATTTAGGTATGAGCAAGGAACGTGAATTTTTTCAACATATGTGGGAGGAACGCCAACATATGATGAATGATCCGTGGATGCATGCAGTAAAATTGGTTCTTGCTACAAACATTGCAACATGTAAGCATATGCGAGACCTGATCACAGACAACATAAATTATAGCGAAGTAGGACTGAACTTCGTAAAATTATCTATTTACAATTCTACGTCAACGAGGCTTGCTACATAGCAGCTGCTCAACCCTGATGCGACTGCCGATGTAAGTTACCTGAAGGGTGATAATATGAGAGAGCATTACATACTCGTAATTGCATACAGCTATGTTAGGTTGAGTGGACACAAACTGGCAATTGAATCTTGAAGATGGAACAGGCGCGGTCGTCGACACCTGTATTTTTAAAAACGTCGAGTCTTAACCATTTGTATCTGTTGTGATTTTATGGTCAATAAACAATTGAACTGAATTGAATTGTACGTACTTGTGTCACTAGTGTTTTTGTGCCGTCAAATGTGACTGGCGTTCAGAGCTCACAGCTGTGAACTCTGAAGCCAGAGGACTTCATAATTCTGCGCGTGTTTGGTTGTCTGTAGTCCTCCAAGGGACTACATAATAATTATAGACTACTCACGTAAAGGACATAATATTCTGTTGGGCGTTTGTTTGGCCTGTTACATGGGAGGATGTCCACAGAATATTATAAACCTTATCTCTGTGTGTCTTTTGTCCTAGTTCCCCCGTGGTTTGCGATTATTTCTCACCACGTAGAAGTTTTTTTTTTTTTTTTTTGGTGTTTGGCGGTCGGTTGGTTAAATCAATTGGCGATCGTAGAGGTTTGATAGCCGTGGGCGACCAGTAATTGTCTGGATTTGATGTGTTTATGCCCAGACTAGATTAGAAAGAAGTAGTCTAGGGAAAGCTAACCAGAGTGTAGTAGCAGCTACAAACACACACGTACACACACACACACACACACACACACACATATATATATATATATATATATATATATATATATATATATATATATATATATATATATATATATATATATATATATATATATATATATATATATATATATATATATATATAGTGTGGGATCCAACTGTGGGTCTACAGGATCCTTCTGGTCTCATGCAACCCTTAAACAAACAGTTGTAACACCATGTCAGCCTAATTTTCCTGTAACCAACCAACTGAACAAAGAGGGGACGCTATCACGCCGCGCTCCATAGCGTGGGTGAGGCGCATAACAAAAGATAAAGGGGGGAGGGGGAGACAGGGGTGTGATGCACAGCAGCCCTCTCTCTCTCTCTCTCTCTCTCTCTCTCTCTCTCTCTCTCTCTCTCTCTTTCTCTGTATATATATATATATATATATATATATATATATATATATATATATATATATATATATATATATATATATATATATATATATATATATATATATATATATATATATATATGTAAAACATTTTTTTTCATTAACTTCTATAATATTCGTGTCCTTCGATCTAATTTTTAAGCTGTAGAACACCATCTCTCCTCTACTAAACCTCATCTTCTCCCTGAAATACAGGTGTCTGAGGCAACTAACAGTAGCGTCTTTTCTGTTCCTTCCTGCTTTCTCTCTCTCATCTATTATTGCCTTCTCTCGTGCCCACGTTCTTGAATCTTCCGAATTTTTCACTATCCGGATACGATTACAGAGTCACTATCATACTAAATGTATCTGTGTTGTATACCTCTTACCTAACTCCTCTGACCAAAAGAAATGTTTTAACTACTTAACTTCCAAAGTGGGGCACTTCCGGAGATCTCCATTCTTGGAGACCTCATTGATCACCACTGGCTTTGGCTGTACTCTCCCGTCACTGACCATCCTGGTGAGCTAGCCTGTAACTTTCCAGTCTTCCATGAGAGAGAAACTGGTCCCATACCCTATTCATATTCCTGACCATCTTGGAGATACACCCAACATTCTTGATTATTTCATAACCTCTAATCCTTCCGCTTATGCTGTCACCCTATCTATCTCTATCTTCGTTGGGTTATTCCCATCACAACTTCATATCTGCATTTTGTCCTATCTCTCCAATCTCTCCTCAGGATCCCCCGAAGCGGAGATTCCTCTGGCATTTTGCCTGCGCTAACTGGGAGGACCGTAGGAGGTATTTATTATTCAGATTTTCCATGGAATGTATACTGCTTCCATATCAGAAACCCGTCTTATGAAGATTAGTAGTGTCCAGCATGAAGACAAGCATTCATCACTCTTTCTCTCGATCTAAACCTACCAAACCTTAGTTTAACACAGACTTTACTCATGCTATACATGATAGAGAGGTGGCCCATAAAAGGTACAAGAACCTTACATCACCAGATTTTTATGCACTTTATATTTCAGCCTGCAAATATGCTCTGTTCTTCAACTTGTCAAAAGCTCCTTCCTTAATAGAAAGTGTCTAAATCTTTCAAAATCTAACTCCTTCCTTGGCACTAAGCCTCAGGCATATCCAATAACTTTGTTTCTTCATCTTTCTCACCTTTATTTCAACCTGATGGCACCACTATCACCTCATGTATTTGTAAAGCTGAACTTTTCGTTCTACCTTCGATGATTCAGGTCTTGTTCTTTCCTCTCCTCCACCCTTTGGCACATTACCAAATAAGATTCTTCTCAGTTACGTTTTCCATGCTCTCGCTGGCCTTAGCTCTCTGAAGGCTTATGGACCTGATGGGGTCCTTCCTACTGTTCTCCGAAACTGTGCCTCCGTGCTTGCACCTTGCCTAGTTCTTCCACCTCTGGCTGTCAACATCTAACTTTCATTCTTGCTGGAAGTTTGCCTACATTGAGCCTGTTCCTAAAAAAGGTAACCGTTCAAATCCCTCAAACTACCGTCCTATTGCTTTATTTTCCTGCCTCTCTAAAGTTTTTTTTTTTTATTTATCCTCAACAGGATCCTTAAACAAGATCCTTAAACACCTATCACTTCATAACCTTCTTTCTGATCGCCAGTATGAGTTCCGTGAAAGCCGCTCTACTGGTGATCTTCTGGGTTTCCTTACTGAGTCTTGGTCATCCTCTTTTAGAGATTTTGGTGAAGCTTTTGTTGTTGCCTTAGGCATATCAAAAGTCTGGCACAAAGCTTTCTTTTCCAAACTACCCTCCTACGGCTTCTATCCTTCTCTCTGCAACTTCATCTCAAGTTTCCTTTCTGACCGTTCTATTGCTGCTGTAGTAGACGGTCACTGTTCTTTTCCAAATCTATTAACAGTGGTGTTTCTCAGGGTTCTGTCCTGTCACCCGCTCTCTTCCTATTATTCATCAATGACTTTCTAAAGCAAACTCCCTGCCCTATCCACTCCTACGCTGATGATACCACCCTGTACTTTTCCACGTATTTTTCGTAGACGTCCTACCCTTCAGGAAGTAAACAGTTCACGCAGGGAAGACACAAAATACCTGACTTCCGATGTCTCTAAAATTTCCGATTGGGGCAGAGCAAATTTGGTAATGGTAAATGCCTCAAAAACTCATTTCCTCCATCTAGCAACTCGACACAACCTTCCGGACTCTTCTTCTCATCGCCGCAATGTTGCATCTTCAGCTATCTTCTACTGCTATTTTCATGTTAACTGTTCTTCTGACCTTGCTAACTAGTAGATGTTGACAGACAGTGTTGAATCAGGCAAGGTGCACGCTCGGAGGCGCAGTTTCGGAGAAAAATAGGAGGGACCCCATCAGGTCCATAAGGCTTCCGAGGATTAGGCCACGAAGGGCATGGTAAACATCATTGGGAAGAATTTTAAAAGGTAGCATGAAGTAGTCAGAGGGTGGAGGAGAGGGAGGAACAAGCTCTGAATTGTCCAAGATAGAGTTTTTAGCAAAGGTTTGAACGAAGAGTTCAGCTTTAGAGATAGATGTAATAGCACTGGTGCCATCTGGTTGAAATAAGGGAGTGAAAGAAGATGAAACAAAGATATTGGAGATGTTTTTGGTTACGTGCCAGAAGTCACGAGAAGAGTAAAACACTTTCTATTAATGAAGGAGTTAGTTGGTGAACAGACTTGGCATGGTTCCGAACAAGAAATGTAAAGTGTATGAAATTCTGGTGAAGGAAGTGCTCAAGTACCTTCTGTAGGCCACCTTTCTATCATGTATAGCATAAGCACAGGCAGTGCTAAACTAGCGGAGGCAAAACGCCAGGAGGGATTGGAGCGATAGGGCAAGATACAGATATGAGATTGTGATCGGAGGAACCCAATGGAGAAGAGAGTGTGATAGCATAAGCAGAAGGATTAGAGATTAGGAAAAGGTCAAGAATGTTGGGCATATCTCCAAGATGGCAAGGAATACGAGTAGGGTGTTGCACCATATTGCTGTAGGTCGTGGAGGATAGGAAAGATGAAGACTAGTTCACCAGTATGGTCAGTGAAGGGAGAGGAGAGGAAAGCCAAACCTGGTGGTGAACACTGAAGTTTCCAAAAATGGAGATCTCCGAATAAGGAAGAGAGTCAGAATGTGCTCCACTTTGGAGGTTAAGTAGTCAAAGAACTTCTTATAGTCAGATGAGTTAGGTGAGAGGTATACAGCACCGATAAATTTAGTTTGAGGGTGACTGTAGTCGTAGCCAGATGGTGGAAAACTCATAAGATTCGCTCCATCAACATTCTTCATTGGCCAGTGCCTTTGCACTGTCTTAAAATTGGTGTGTAAAACTTTCTAGATTGGTTTTAGAATAAAATCAGATCGTAGCATTTTTCAAGCTGATATCAGAACGTGTCAAGGAGTTTAGTAGCAAGTCCTTGTTGCTTGGGATTCAGGAGAGGACGAATAGTTTACGGTACCATACAATAATACTTTTGTGTGTAGTTCATAAATATACTGTCAAAAACAAATAATCATTGCTACTTCCATCACTTTCTCTCTACGTGTCTGTCAGTCAATTTGCCTGTCTTTTTCAGTATGTCTGTGTGTCCACTGCATGGAAGATTAATTACGATTTTACAAATATCAATTATACCCAAATGAGAGTAGAATCCGTGGTCTTGGAAGATGGGGAGTTCGTGGAAAACAAAGGAAAGGGCATGGACACTATTGCGGAAGCAAGAGTGTAGAAGAATTTCCTCCAATCCAGTTTTCAAGTTCACTACCAGCACCCGCGTCTCTGGCATCTTCCACAACCCAGCCAACTCCAGGAGTCTGTCCAGAGTAAGAGTGGTGCAATTAACTTACGGCAATGGCTTTAAGTGTTAGTTTTAATAATTCATGAAATTCATAATTCATGAAATTAAAGTATTACCTGATAGTATGATCTGAACAACGAGCCTCAAGAACGGAATATATAATTGTGGATGGAATGAAATGTAAGAGTAAATTAGAAGAGTCGTGTGTGTGTGTGTGTGTGTGTGTGTGTGTGTGTGTGTGTGTGTGTGTGTGTGTGTGTGTGTGTGTGTGTGTGTGTGTGCGTTGTTGAAATGTGAGATAGAAAATATTGTGAAGGTTTGAAATAACCCCCTAGAAAGCAGGTTAGGACGTTGCTAAGAAAATTTAAAAGTAGCAAAAAATAAATAAAGAAAACAAAATAAATAAATAGATAAACAAATAAAGAAATAAAATAAATAAATAAGATAAATGAATAAATAAAAGACGGTAAATAAATAGATGTAATTAAATACGTAGACAAAATCAAGTTAGATTATATCTAGATGTAAGAAAGCTACTTATCCAGAAGTATTTAAAAAAAAATAAATACATGAATAAATATAAGTAGCCAAATAATACTAGATTATATCTAGGTGCAAGAACGAATTTTCCAAAAATATTACATGTGTTATTAATCCGAATATGTAAACCCTGTAAAACACAATTGTCAGTAGGTATGGAGAGCAACTGACAATATCATATTACATTAATTGGCAATAGAAGAGCCAGAGAAATTCTGAAAATGTAGATACTAAGAATGATATTAATCGAATTAGGCCTTTTCAGACTATATATATACATATATATATATATATATATATATATATATATATATATATATATATATATATATATATATATATATATATATATATATATATATATATAGATAGATAGATAGATAGATAGATAGATAGATAGATAGATATATGGGGGGGAGGGGAAGGACTATGGGGTATCCTGAAGTTATACTGAGTTGGAGGCAGGTTTCTGGAAGGAATGTTGAAAGTGAATGTTGATAAACGTAAATTAGTGAAATGTCTCAGAAAGATTGCTTGTGGAATTGCATGGAGAACACCAGAAAGAAGTGGAAGGAGGATATATTATAAAGTGAGAAGGATCTATTATAAACTTAGGACACTGAGTATGAATGTAAAGAGTGCATTATTTCATACATAGTGGCGCCCATTCTAATGTGTAGTGATGATATACGGTACATGGGTGTATTGGGAACGAAGTGTCTGAGAGGTATGTGTGAAGAGTACCATGGAGTGGTAAAATAAAAATGAGGAGGGAAAACAAATAACGGGTTTTGAAAGAGTCAGCTAGATGGGCATATATGCATTATGCGTACAGAAAGTCTGGACATGTAGAGAGAATGGAGGGCAGAAAAGAGAATAATGAGATCAGATGTGCAAGGTGAAAGGTTAAAGAGAAAATCTCGCCTTGAATGGATGAAATAAGTGAAGAGAACACTGCAATGGAAAGGAGTGACTGACTGTTCAGCTAGCAAGGACGATTGTGCGTGATAAGAGTTGAATGGAAACCGACAGTGGTGAGTGCATGAAAAAGACCGGTCGACCGGTTATGGGTACACTTGACGAGGCAATATTTTTAGATGCAGTTAGGAAGCTGTGCACTCTGTGGGATGTACCTTTCATTTGCTGTGGTCTCAGGATTCAACCAGGTGGGGAGAAGGGAACCATTTTATTTTGAAGGAGCAGGGGTAAACAAGCCTTCCTCAGAAGATATTTTGCCAGCTGTGTTGTGCCTCGGCCCCTGTGATGCAGTATGGTGGTATTTTTTTTCCATCGGAAACCGAAGGTACCTGAGGGATCCCTATTATCCAACGTTATAGGCATTTCGAGGATTGTTTGACAGTTCTTCATTAGCGACAATATATTCTTATTAAGCCCGATTTTCTACATCGTGTAACCGCTTATCGTGAACCAAAAAGACTGCTCCTTTGTGTGTGTGTGTGTGTGTGTGTGTGTGTGTGTGTGTTGTTATGTATCCCCATAACCAGCGCCGCTGCTCTTCCCTCCCTAACACTCTCACCGTCCTCGGAGTCGGGTGTTTAACCCTCTAAAGAGCCAACTATCCCTGTTCTGAAGAAGCTCCTCATCCGAAGCTCCACAAAGCTCCACGTCATTTCCCGGTCATTCCCTCGGTACTTCCTCCCATGTCAGAAGATATGTGTACTATACGCTGACGCCACGATAAGTAGTGGGTTCTCATTCGTCAAGGGTTATAGGATTATTATTTATTTATATGTATGTCGGGTTTCGTGATGGGACTGATATATTATTATTTTCATGTTTCGTGTTTCAGCATTCAGTACTCCCTTTCCATGTCCTCCCTGTGGTAATATTATATTTATTAAGACATGAAGAAAATAAGTGTAAGATTTCCGCCCCTTTACATTTCCACTTCAGAACCTGGATCATTTGCTTACTAATAAATCCACTATACGATCAGATACTTTATTGAATGTCAATTTGCCATGTCGTGGAGCAACTTGATACTTCAAGTGGTTCGTTACATTTAAATTGTGCAGTGACCAGGATAGTCATTTAGTTACCCGACCCTCCCCCAACTTTTGATATTTGTCCATTACTTGTTTGCTTACTTGTCTCATTCTGCTCTCATTTCAGTTGTGCTTTTGTTTTGTTTATTTTTGTGTTTAGCTATTCCATATAAAGGGATTTTTTGGGGCATCTTGTTTTTATTTTAGTGTTTTTTTTTTTTTTTGGGGGGGGAGGGATTTTTTTTTTTTTTTTTTTGTGCGTACTCAACCGTGTTTTTTTTTTATTTTTTATGTCCAACCATTTATTTTCTTATATTTCGGTGCAATTCTGTAGGGAGGAGTGTTCATAGGACTATACACGTCGGCAATAGTGTGATAGGCCTATCTCAGTGTCGTTTCAACCTAGATCTTTTGTGTTTATACCGTACGAGGCATTACTTTCACTAGTGTCGTTATTATCCTGTTTTATTTTTTTTACGCCGTACGAAAAGTCACTTTCAAAACTAGCTTCATCTCTTATCCAGATCACCCCTTATGCTGTACAAACGACCTTGTTTGTCAGTTCTCATTAACTTTCGTGTCCCTCTCTTTTTCTTAAGTATCTGTGCATATCATTTCGAACTGCATGTTAGTAGGATTTAAGAGCTTAAAGCTCTCAAGCATCCCAAGCATCATCTCAAGTATCTCTCAAGTCTGTTATTCAGTATTGCTGAATCGTATTAAGTCTCTCGTTTGCCTCCGTCCTGCTGATAGTCCAACGTACGTACATTTAGGCGATTCGTTTGTTGCTGATCACTGCCATTTTTTTTTTATAGACTTAATATTTCATCATGTCGGCTCTCTTTAATATAGATGAGTTTCTTAAGCTACCTACGGTAGAAGCTCTCGCAGACATCCGAAAGTCTGATTGGCAGATGATTGCTGTCACCTATTAGATATCTTACAATCCTCGTGACAGAAATTTAATTAAAAATTCAGTGGAAGAAAGCTTAGTTCAACAGGGAATTCTTCCGCCTGAAGCCGTAGATAATCTCCTTGCACCTCTTCTGGTGATAAAACACCCAGTCCCGTGATTAACCCAGTAGTCCTTCAGACTCCGGTGAAAGAAAACTGTGATCATCAGGAAACTTTCCCACACCCCTCCGCTTCAGAAAATATACAGTTGGATTATGAACTACAACTTAGCGCCTAGAGATAGTAGAGAGACTGGCGGAAAGACAGGTGCAGTTAGAACGGAAAATTAAGCTGAGAGAAATGGAAATCAAAGAAACGAAGGTACGACAAAATCTAGAAAATAAGAGGGCAGGAAATTGAGATGCAGGAAAAAATTAAATAAGTTCAAAGCTTCAGAAACCACTTATCTGTTGCTGCCTTTTGATAAGAAGGATGGAGACGGATATTTTCGTGCATTCGAAAATGTTGTTAGGATTATTGATTGGCCTGAAAACCAGTGGTTAATGGTCCTGTTCCACAAGCTTACAGGGAAAGCATACAGAGTATTCACTACTTTAAAACAGTTCGAGGATTATGAAACCATAGAAAAAAATCATAATCAGGGCATATGAAATCATTTCCGAAGCCTATAGGCAGAAATTCCGCGACCTGACCAAGATTTTGAGTCAAATATTCATTGAATTTGCCACCGAGAAAATGAGGATACTAAAGAAGTGGATGGACTCTACTGATAGCACAGTTTTGCAGTCCTTAATTAACTTAATTATTTTGGAGGAATTTAAAAACAAGCTGCCCATCTATATCCTTAGAGATGTGGAGGAACTTAACTGTTAGGGAAATGCCCCAGAGGTGATTGATTCATACTCGCTCCTAGTGGAAATTTGAGTAGGACGGAGAGTCAAGCCTCCTCAAAATATAATCTTGGTAACCAGGGTGGTATGCCTCGAGGTCACAATCTTGCATCATATAGTCCATCTTTTCCCATGTGCACATATTGTAAAAAGCCGGGACATACTATATTGCAGTGTAGGTATCCTAACTGTATTGCAGTGTAGGTATCCTAACTGTAAAGTCTCCAATGCTGAAAACCATTTCAGATCCCAATTCTCTGTTTCTAAAACCTTTCCCACCTCCCAGACCTCACAATCCTGTTTCAATTTGTCATGCTTCTCACCTCTCTCAAATTTTCAAACCCTTCCCTCACCAAGGACAAGTCTCTCTCTCTCCAAATAGTATTCCCTCTTCTATCACCATTCCAAGAGACAAATCTACAGCCCAGTCCGTCCTCTTCAATGACACACTGCCTCACATTGACTCTTCTTTGACCTTCGTGGACGTGCTGCTTGAACCTTGAAGTCCTTAACCAGCAAATTATCTCTACCGGGGAGCTAGTAGAAGCCCAACAACAAGATCCCTCCTTATCTAAGATCCACCTCTCTGGTGTAGAAACTAAAGCACGATGATTTGGCTGGCCACTTAGGTGCTACCAGAACCTGTAAGAAACCGTTGCAGGATTTTTACTGGCACAGATTGAAACAAAGCAGTAATTTCACTAGCACCTTTTTTTTTCAATAGGTTACGACAGAACTATGGTCTGATCATTTTGAATTGAGCGTTCAGACGTTGTCTCTCTCTGTCTCTAACTATGATGTTATATTTTTATTTTGAGTTACGATTTTTTTTCACACCAACATTGAGGTAAAATTCAAGGCTCTCACTATTCGTGCAACAGCTCTTGAGGGGTCAAGTAATAACCCCCTATTAGCCTTTTCTTCACCCCCTCAAAAAAAAAAAAATAATAATAATAATGAGTAAATAAGATCTTTTTTCTTGGCTGTGGTAGTGACAAAAGCAAGCGAGAGAGGTAGCTTCCGTCCTAGCTGGCGGCGCGAGAGAAAGTAACCATTGGTTAACACGGTCATTCTGACCGTGTTACCTCACCCGGTTACCCATGGAGACATGACAACGCCTGGAGGAAACGGTGCCAAGTATTGTGGTGTGGTGCAAAAAATGAAATAAATAAATGAATAAATAAATAAATAAATAAAAAAAAACAATTTAAGTATCATTACAAAAACATATATTACACTAACAACTTTTTTTTTTCTGAGCATCACAGTGTATATATATTCCACAACACCATTTACTTTAGAGGTAGGAAGTACTTGACATGAGATGTGTCTTGGTATAAGTGTGGCAACGCCGCAGGCCGAGGAATCCCCGGAAAGAACAACGCCTAAACGCTCAGTTCAAATTGGTCAGACCATAGAGGCAAAACATGCGACCTTAACTGCATTCGACCCCTTCTTAGTCCCAAGGTTGCCTAGAACGCTTCCATCAAACTCTCAAATCCACTATACCGAAATTTTGACTAGAGCACAACTAGGAGCGGGATGAACAATTAAACTTTTCCCTCTTTGTTATTCATGAGTGCCCCCAGGAATCACTACAATATTTCCCATTTAAGCTCTAATGTATTAGAAAGATTCGAGGGGTCCTTAAAATCATGAAAGATGAATTATTGGAATCCCCTATCTCTCCCATTTCAGTAGAATCATAATCAAGTCAGTTCGAAACAGACTTGATGATGCCCACTCTTTTGCCCTAAAGCATCTACTTAACTCTCACCATAGGCCGGACAAACACCAACGCAATGCAGTTCTTCGTACCTTCAAACCTCTTGTTCCTTAACATTCTTGGTTTACCTCTAAAAAGCAAAGTACATAGGACCTTACCTTATCTGGTTGGAAAAAAAAAAAATTGGTATGGTCAACTGTCATTTCTACCCCAGATCAGCGGAAGGACACTCTGTGTCTTTCCATGCAAATTTAATCAGGCACTCAGAGGAAAATCATCAAGCCTTTTGTACTTTGATGTTGGGGAAAATTATTTTTGAACCGTGTATTGAGGTCCTGAACGAGCCCGAGCCTGATACAGATTCAATTTTGGAAGATGTGCCTCCTCCTCTATATAATCCTCCAAATTTTTACTTACTAAGTAATATGACTAATTATGTAACTAAACTGTACTCCTCTCAAATTCATGATATCTCTCCTCTGTTACATAAATTTCCCTAGGTTACTGCTGATTTTCCCAGAACCTGTACTTTCATTCACCATGATATTCGGTTAATTTCAGGTGCCAGACCCAGCAAACAAAATGCCTATAATTACATTCAAAGAAAAAGCTATAATGCAAAAATAAATTGCCTGTACCCAGTTTTTCACCTTGGGCTTTTTCCTGCATACTAATTCCTAAACCAGGTGGTTGCTTCAGATTTTGTTATGGATTATAGAAAAGCCAACCAGTTCACCGTTCAGGACCCATTCCTACTGCCCAGTACTTGCTGATATTATTGACATTGTAAGCCTAGCTAGATATATCTCCACCATAGACATTTGGAAAGAATATTATGAAACTCCCCTCACCCCCAAAGCCCCAAAAAATTTCTGCCTTCGTCAAGCCTTTCGGATTGTACCAGTCCGAAGTCCTATACTTCGGCTCATCTAACGCCCCCGTAACATTCTAGCGAATGATAAACGCTCTCATTCAGAATGCTACAGGTACATCATCATGCCTCGACGACATTGTGGTTGTGGCACACACCTGACCAGAACACCTAGGAGACCTCCTGTTCTTCAAACTACAGGAAGCCAGACTCAACATCAACCTGGCTGAGTCCACCTTTGGCCAGGTCTCGGTGATGTACTTGGGCCACAACGTGGATCAGGGAGGAGTCATTGCTCTCGCCTAATATACTCCCTGACTTCTCCTGGGAAGTCATCGATGACTCCCACTGAAGTGACCGTCTGCCCATCTGCATCTTGTATGCACAAGATCTCCCGAACAGCCATCCACCTTCACAAGTATAACTTCAAGAGAGCAGACTGGGCAGTCTTCCGTAGGGTTGCTGACGTGGATATATGTGGCGAGACATTGAGATTATGGTCAGCAACGCAACACAGTCCATATTAGACGACGCCGAGGCATGTATTCCGAAGACTTCTAGAGTTCGCACAAAGCATGGAGTTTCATGGTGGACAACGGATTGCTGACAAGCACTTCATGAGCGCAATAGACGATATAAGCCCAATCAAACAAATTACATAGCCTACAAGAAGGCAAGGGCTCAAGCAAGGAAGCAAGCAAGTTTTCTGTTCCCAAGTGTATCGGTGTTCTTTTTACTAGACGTAACGTACCAAATTTGCCAATAACCCTTCAAGGCCAGCCGATGCCGTTTAAATATTCAGTTAAGTTCCAGGGTCTGCATTTTGATTGCAGACTAAAAAATAAAAATAAAATAAAATACCAATGTCCTCAAGTATCTTTCTGGTACGTCATGGGGAACATACAGAAAATCTTTATTAATGGTGTATGAGTCCTTAATTCGCTCTCACCTAGACTATGGGTCACCTGTGTATGGGTCTGCGTCGGAATCAGCAGTGAGGAGGCTGGATGTGTTTCAGAATTAATGTGTGCAAATGTTTTAGGGCCCTGAGCTACACTCGTGTAGCGAAGATAGGCTCGGAGGTAGCCGAGAAAGCTCCCCTCGGTAAAGCGGCAAGCAAAATAAGGCCTCACCACCACATCCAGACTGTCGTTCACCATCCATTCGTTACATACATTACATTCGCTCTGCCAACGGACGGGCATCCGACTGGACGATGCGAACCAGCTAGTGCCGCCCACTCTTCCACTGGAAGCAACCCATCACCACCCTCGCCATCAACTGGCTCCCGTGGAAGAAAGCTGTCGTTACCGAGCCGGAGCTCCACCAACACTTCCGGACCCTCGTCGCTGGCCTCCCTCCATCCCTACGTCTCTACAGAGACGGCTCCAAGGCGGATGAATGTGTGGGTGCAAGTGTGTGGTCGTGGAAGTGTTCCCTCAGGTTCCGACTGTCTTCATATACAGCGGTGTTTCCTGTCGAACTTTTTGTCATTGATAGGGAAATAGATTATGCATTAAATTCACCTCATCATTCAATCGTAATTTTTTTCGGACCCTGTGTCAGCCCTTCAGGCAATAGAGTCCGGCTACATGGGTAAAAATGAAATCCAGGGTAACATCATTAATAAGCTGAATTCTTATTGTAAATCCTTCTCACTGATTTAGCTCCCCTGACATTGCAGTATACACGCGAATGAACTGGCTGACATCCTGTCTTGGTCTAGAGCAGAGCTCAAGGGAGCGTAGAACCTCCGTCGGGATCTACAGTCATGTCTCTCAGTTGTTAAATCATCAGTAATACTCTTGTGGCAGAGTTTTTGGGACAATCTCCAGCTGCATACAATCAAACCCATCTTGGATGTTTTGATCCACCTCAGGATGGGTGCACCCTCCCTATACATATACTCCCCTTTATATAGCCAATACCTTTCCACCATAAGGTACTAACTTTGACGTTACCTTCTATATCGACCACATCCTGCTTCACGGTATGCGTTATCGGGAGGAGAGGCGGCCCTTGAGGGCTTACTGCAAAGGCCCTCCCGCTAACTTATACCTCCCTTCTGAGAAATGAACGCCCGGATGTAGTCGATAGATTGTTGATTTACCTGATTGAGACCATTATCACCAGAGAGCTGTGATTTACATGCATATATCATATCATATTTGCTTGTATGTATATAAATTTATCAAATATGTAAATACAAATGTTTAAATAAAAGTATGAAAGTGTGTATGAATTATGTCCTGCGTGATCTTATTATGAATGTGCTTCCAATTGATGTGCATGCATAATACGTAGTAATGATACAGAGATTCCCTACTCCTACTTTAGGAGTCAATAATAGCGAGGAACATTAATGGGCATTTAGGCAAATATAACTTGATAAATCAGTCACAGCATGGCTTCACGAAGGGGAAGTCTTGCCTGACGAGCTTCTTAAGTTTTCATTTTTTTTTTTTTATGTAGGAAGGATACTGGTCAAGGGCAACAAAAATCTAATAAAAAAAAATGCCCACTGAAATGCCAGTCCCATAAAAGGGTCAAAGCAGTGGTCAAAAATTGGTGGATAAGTGTCTTGAAACCTCCCTCTTGAAGGAATTCAAGTCATAGGAAGGTGGAAATACAGAAGAAGGCAGGGAGTTCCAGAGTTTACCAGAGAAAGGGATGAATGATTGAGAATACTGGTTAACTCTTGCGTTAGAGAGGTGGACAGAATAGGGGTGAGAGAAAGAAGAAAGTCTTGTGCAGCGAGGCCGCGGAAGGAGGGGAGGAATGCAGTTAGCAAGATCAGAAGAGCAGTTGGCATGAAAATAGCGGTAGAAGACAGCTAGATATGCAACATTGCGGCGGTGAGAGAGGGGCTGAAGACAGTCAGTTAGAGGAGAGGAGTTGATGAGACGAAAAGCTTTTGATTCCACCCTGTCTAGAAGAGCAGTATGAGTGGAACCCCCCCAGACATGTGAAGCATACACCATACATGGACGGATAAGGTCCTTGTACAGAGTTAGCAGCTGGGGGGGTGAGAAAAACTGGCGGAGACGTCTCAGAACACCTAACTTCATAGAAGCTGTTTTAGCTAGAGATGAGATGTGAAGTTTCCAGTTCAGATTATAAGTAAAGGACAGACCGAGGATGTTCAGTGTAGAAGAGGGGGACAGTTGAGTGTCATTGAAGAAGAGGGGATAGTTGTCTGGAAGATTGTGTCGAGTTGATAGATGGAGGAATTGAGTTTTTGAGGCATTGAACAATACCAAGTTTGCTCTGCCCCAATCAGAAATTTTAGAAAGATCAGAAATCAGGCGTTCTGTGGCTTCCCTGCGTGATATGTTTACCTCCTGAAGGGTTGGACGTCTATGAAAAGACGTGGAAAAGTGCAGGGTGGTATCATCAGCATAGGAGTGGATAGGACAAGAAGTTTGGTTTAGAAGATCATTAATGAATAATAAGAAGAGAGTGGGTGACAGGACAGAACCCTGAGGAACACCACTGTTAATAGATTTAGGAGAAGAACAGTGACCGTCTACCACAGCAGCAATAGAACGGTCAGAAAGGAAACTTGAGATGAAGTTACAGAGAGAAGGATAGAAACCGTAGGAGGCTAGTTTGGAAATCAAAGCTTTGTGCCAGACTCTATCAAAGGCTTTTGATATGTCCAAGGCAACAGCAAAAGTTTCACCAAAGTCTCTAAAAGAGGATGACCAAGACTCAGTAAGGAAAGCCAGAAGATCACCAGTAGAGCGGCCTTGACGGAACCCATACTGGCGATCAGATAGAAGGTTGTGAAGTGATAGATGTTTAAGAATCTTCCTGTTGAGGATAGATTCAAAAACTTTAGATAAGCAGGAAATTAAAGCAATAGGACGGTAGTTTGAGGGGTTAGAGCGGTCACCCTTTTTAGGAACAGGTTGAATGTAGGCAAACTTCCAGCAAGAAGGAAAGGTAGATGTTGGCAGACAGAGCTGAAAGAGTTTGACTAGGCAAGGTGCAAGCACGGAGGCACAGTTTCGGAGAACAATAGGAGGGACCCCATCAGGTCCATAAGCCTTCCGAGGGTTTAGACCAGCGAGGGCATGGAAAACATCATTACGAAGAATTTTAATACGTGGCATGAAGTAGTCAGAGGGTGGAGGAGAGGGAGGAACAAGCCCAGAATCGTCCAAGGTAGAGTTTTTAGCAAAGGTTTGAGCAAAGAGTTCAGCTTTAGAAATAGACGTGATAGCAGTGGTGCCATCTGGTTGAAGTAGAGGAGGGAAAGAAGAAGAAGCAAAGTTATTGGAGATATTTTTGGCTAGATGCCAGAAATCACGAGGGGAGTTAGATCTTGAAAGGTTTTGACATTTTCTGTTAATGAAGGAGTTTTTGGCTAGTTGGAGAACAGACTTGGCATGGTTCCGGGCAGAAATATAAAGTGCATGAGATTCTGGTGATGGAAGGTTTAAGTACCTTTTGTGGGCCACCTCACTATCATATATAGCACGAGAACAAGCTGTGTTAAACCAAGGTTTAGAAGGTTTAGGACGAGAAAAAGAGTGAGGAATGTACGCCTCCATGCCAGACACTATCACCTCTGTTATGCGCTCAGCACACAAAGACGGGTCTCTGACACGGAAGCAGTAGTCATTCCAAGGAAAATCAGCAAAATACCTCCTCAGGTCCCCCCAACTAGCAGAGGCAAAACGCCAGAGGCACCTTCGCTTAGGGGGATCCTGAGGAGGGATTGGAGTGATAGGACAAGATAAAGATATGAGATTGTGATCGGAGGAGCCCAACGGAGAAGAAAGGGTGACAGCATAAGCAGAAGGATTAGAGGTCAGGAACAGGTCAAGAATGTTGGGCGTATCTCCAAGACGGTCAGGAGTACGAGTAGGGTGTTGCACCAATTGCTCTAGGTCATGGATGATAGCAAAGTTGTAGGCTAGTTCACCAGGATGGTCAGTGAAGGGAGAGGAAAACCAAAGCTGGTGGTGAACATTGAAGTCTCCAAGAATGGAGATCTCTGCAAAAGGGAAGAGGGTCAGAATGTGCTCCACTTTGGAAGTTAAGTAGTCAAAGAATTTCTTATAGTCAGAGGAGTTAGGAGAGAGGTATACAGCACAGATAAATTTAGTATGAGAATGACTCTGTAGTCGTAGCCAGATGGTGGAAAACTCGGAAGATTCAAGAGCGTGGGCACGAGAGCAGGTTAAGTCATTGCGCACATAAACGCAGCATCCAGCTTTGGATCGAAAATGAGGATAGAGAAAGTAGGAGGGAACAGAAAAGGGGCTACTGTCAGTTGCCTCAGACACCTGAGTTTCAGTGAGGAAAAGAAGATGAGGTTTAGAAGAGGAGAGGTGGTGTTCTACAGATTGAAAATTAGATCTTAGACCGCGAATGTTGCAGAAGTTAATGAAGAAAAAGTTGAGGGGGTGTCAAGACACTTAAGGTCGTCGACGGAAAGGCAGTCCGACCTGGGGACATTTATGGTCCCCTCCCCAGATGGGGACTCCGAGGCTGGTGTAGGAGTCGCCATGATTTTAAAATTTTTGAGTGAAGGGTGTGTGTGTTATTAGGTGCTTGTAGTTTTGTGTGGAGGAAGAGAGTTGTCTTTAGAGGGCAGGCTGTGACTACCCCCTTGTGTTGTGAGACACAAAGGGAAACGTTCAGTGAGGTCACAGCTGGGTTTAATGATAAGTTCACAGCACCCCCTGAACAGTGCTTTAGACCTCACTGGGAGTAATTATCGTTTCGGCAGGTGTCTACTGCCTCCTCCTTCTTACTTTTACTGTAAAGTGTACAAGGCAGTAGATAATGGTGATAGTTATGACATCTTATATCTGGACTTTAGTAAAGGTACCCCATCAGAGGCTCCTGAGAAAGGTCAGGGCACACGGGATAGATGGGAAGGTGTTAAGCTGGATAAGGTCATAGCTAAGCGACAGGCGACAAAGAGTTGCAATAAACGGCTCAAAATCCGAGTGGGGTCATGTAATTAGTGGGGTGGCACAGGGCTCAGTATTAGGACCATTTTTTTTTTTTTTTATATATATATCAGTGACTTGGATAGTGGAATTAGTAGTGATGTTAGTACATTTGCGGATGACACAAAGATAAGTAGATAATTAGGTCAGAATCGGATGCCATCGCCTTGCAGGCAGATTTATATAGAATGAATGAATGGACTGACAGATGGCAAATGCAGTTTAATATCAACAATTGCAAAGTACTTAGCGTAGGTAGAGGGAACCCACACAGTAGGTACACAATAAACAACGAAACTCTGGTAGGTTCAGGATACGAAAAAAAATTTAGGAGTTATAATTAGCTCTGAACTCCGTCTAAGAAAGCAATGCAAAGAGGCCAGAAATAGGGCAAACAGGGTGTTAGGATTCATTTTTAGGAATGTTAAAATTAGAATACCCGAAGTAATATTAAAGTTGTATTTGGCGCTGTGCAGTTCTGGTCCCTACATTACAGGAAAGATACAGGTCTATTAAAATCAATACAGAGGAGAATGACTAAAAGGATACTGGGGATGAGGAGTATTCCTTACGAGGCGAAATTGAAGCCGTTAAATTTACATTCTTTAGAGAGACGTAGGTTAAGAGGGGACCTGATAGAAGTCTTTAAGTGGTATAAGGGTTATAACAAGGGGCATGTAAGCAAAATTCTTAGGATCAGCAACCAGGATAGAACAAGAAATAACGGGTGCAAGCTTGAAAAATTTAGGTTTAAGAAAGAGATAGGAAGAAATTGGTTCACAAATAGAGTGGTAGATGAGTGGAACGGACTCAGTAATCATGTTGTTAGTGCTAAAACATTAGGGAGCTTTAAGAGAAAATTAGACGGGTTTATGGATGGGGATGATAGGTGGAAATAGGTAGGCATATTTCATACAGGGGCTGCCGTGTGTAAACCTGGCCGCTTCTTATAGCTTCCCTTATTTCTTATATTCTTATGTTTTTATGTTCTTATGTGTGATTGTGAGTTACCCTCACTCTTCCCTGCCCTGACAAAGGACAATAGCTTATGTGATAGAATTAGATACCCCATATGAATGATGCGTGTGTGAAGGGCTGAATGTGTGTACATATTTTATATCTAAAAAAAAAAAAAAAAGTGAATAAAATGAAATAAATAATAAATAAAGGTAAAAATATCCTTAAAAATAACACAAGGTTAAAACTTCATTAAATATAAATTAAATTAAGTTATATAAAAATGGCCTAATACTCATTTTGGGTGATGGCCAACACCCCCCCCAAAAAAAAAAAAAATAAATAAAAAAAAAAAATAAGATAGGCAGAGCCATCTCATTCATCAAGGGTTTCACACCTCCCTCCTACTTTCCTAGAGATTATATTCCACACCAATGGCATGAATATAACACCTTAACTTTTCCGGTATTTCTCTTTAACTTGTTCCTTCTGTTAGGGTATAAAATTATTATTTATTTATACGTATGTCGGGTTTTTTGACGGGATTGATATATTATTATTTTCATGTTTCGTGTTTGAGCACTCAGTGCTCCCTTTTTGTGTTCCCAAGTACTACTATTATGTATACTAATATATGAAGTAAATAAGAGTAAGATTTTCGCCCCTTTACTTTTGCATTTTATAAACTGAGTCATTAACTTGCTTATAAATCCACATTTACTATCAAATACTTTATTAAATGCCGCGTCTGGGGGCAACTTGATACTCCAAGTGGTTCATGACAGTGTGTGTGTGTGTGTGTGTGTGTGTGTGTGTGTGTGTGTGTGTGTGTGTGTGTGTGTGTGTGTGTGTGTGTGTGTGTGTGTGTGTGTGTAAGTAAGTAAGTAAGTTAGCAAGCAACAGTTTATACCTAAATGTAATACATAAAATTATAACTATGATTCTTATATACATAGACACAATCCATCGAGCCGAGGCTACCTGATGGACATGATATACAAGACTAAGGGACGATTGAACTAACGTTGTCCTGTGAGTTTACATATTATTATGTATAGATACTTGCATGGAAACAAACCTGCATTTTTGGTGATAATGGGAACACAATTATTAATATTTATTCATAACTTCATAAAATCTGTTTTAGCTAGAGATGAGATGTGAAGTTTCTAGTTTAGATCATAAGTAAAGGACAAACCGAGGATGTTCAGTGTAGAAGAGGGGGACAGCTGAGTGTTATTGAAAAAGAGGGGATAGCTGTCTGGAAGGTTGTGTCGAAATGAATGATGGAAGAATTGGGTTTTTGAGGCATTGATCAATACTAAGTTTGCTCTGTCCCCAAAATTTTGTGGCTTTCCTGCGTGAATTGCTTACTTCCCTAAGGTTAGGATGTCTAGGCAAAGACGTGGGAAAATGCTAGATGGTAACATCAGGGTAGGTATGGGTAGAAAAAGCAAATTGGATTTTGAAGATAATTGATGAATAATAGGAAGAAAGTGGGTGACAGGACAGACCACTGAGGAACACCACTGTTAATAGATTTAGGAGACCATCTACCGTAGCAGCAATAGAAAGGTCAGAAAGGAAGCTTGAGATGAAGTTACAGAGAAAAGGATAGAAGCCATAGGAGGGTAGTTTGGAAATCAAGCCTTTGTTACAGACTCTATCAAAAGCTTTTGATACGTTTAAGGCAATAGCAAAACTTTCGCCAAAATCTTTAAAAGAGGATGACCAAGACCCAGTAAGGAAAGCCGGAAGATCACCAGTAGAACGGCCTTGACGGAATCCATACTGGCAATCAGAGAGAAGTTTGTGAAGTGATGGTAAATGTTTAAAAATCTTCCTGTTGACGATATATTCGAAAACTTTAGAAAGACAGGAAATTAAAGTAACAGCACGGTAGTTTGAGGAATTAGAACGGTCACCCTTTTTAGGAACAAACTGAATGTAGGTAAAATTCCAGCAAGAAGAAAAGGTAGTTTGAATAGGCAAGATGCAGGCACGGTTTCGGAGAAGAATAGTAGAGACCTCATCAGGTCCGTAAGTTTTCTTAGGGTTAAGGCAAGCGAGGGTATAGAGAACATAACTGAGAAGGATTATAATGGGTAGTATAAGTAGGCAGAGGATGGAGGATAGGAAGGAACAAGGCCTGAATAGTCCAAGGTAAAGTTTTTAGCAAAATTCCGAGAGAAGAGTTCAGCTTTAGAAAGAGATCAAGATGGCAGAGGTGCCATCAACTTGAAATAAAGGAGTGAAAGATGAAGAAGCAAAGTTATTGTTTTTGGTTAGGTGCCAGAAGTCACGAGGGGAGCTAGATCTCGGAAGGTTTTGACACTTCTTATTAATGAAGTAGTTTTTGGCTAGTTGGAAAACATAAAGATAAGGCGAATGAGATTCTGGTGATGAAAGGCTCAAGTACCCTTTGTGGGCTACCTCTCTATCATGTATAGGACAAGAACAGGTTGTGTTAAAAACCAAGGTTTGGAAGGCTTAGGTCGAGAGAAGTGAGGAATGTACGCCTCCGTGCCAGACATTATCACAAATGTTACGTGCTCATCACCCCCCATAGTGGGAACCGCCTTGTAGTGGTGGGAGAGTTTGCGTGTCCCTATGATCTGTCGAGCGAGGGTAGAAGGGGGCTTCGGCCCCCTGCTCTGCCCTACTTAGGGGCATGGCTTTCCATGCTAACAAGGTCGCCATTGAGGGAAAAGACTAAATGGTTCCCAGAGTTAGGCTCACCAGAGAGGCCACCTTTTGAGGTCGTCCTGTGTTGGATAGTTGGGTGCCTGGGCTGGGATGCGTTGTGGGGGGGAGGTTTTAGCTCCCTTGTGGACAACTTTATAAAATGAGTAGCCTCCATGGGGACGAGGTAACCTGTTCATGGTGGCCAGCGCTCGCTCCCTTCATTGCCCTAATAGGCGACCTCCCTTGGTCCCTGGAGCAAATTTATTCTTATAGTATCCATATGGGTAAATATAAAAACTCCTTTGATTCTCGAGGGGCGGTCGACCAGGCCCTTGAGACATCACTCTCTGATCGTGATGGTGTTGTGGAGGCGAGAGCTCGTACCCCCCCCTGCTGCTGTTTCCCAAGGTGAAAGACGCCTTGGGTTATGATCATTAATGTCTATGCCTACATGAATATTATTGATTATGTTTATTGTCCTAATGTCTTTGATGATGCTGAAGAACGAGCTCCCGAAGTTTGCCACCTATCTACACCTTAATGGTTTGCAGCATATTTTAGGGAAGGTCAAGGAAACTTTATTAACGCTGCCAAGTATCAAGAAAGGGAGATTGGAGTACTTCTCCACAAGTAACGTCAATAAATATGGCAAAGGTGTCTTGATCCGAGCTAAAGGCGATGATGCTCCTCCATCTACCATGCCCTTCTGATGAAGTTTTTTTAATCCCTCAAGCCACACCGAACATTTATTTACTGTAAAGGACCCATTTACAACCAGGACCTGTACGAACTCTCAGATTACATCCTTCAGTTATGTCCAGATAATGTTCAACGATTAGCCAAGATTAAAGGCAATGGTAATATGATAATGCTCACATTCTATGGTTGTTTTCTCCATGACCGTGTTAAGATCGGTCCTCTGTTTCTCCCATTAAAGGTTTTCATCGATCGTCCATTACAATGTTACTGGTGTTACGAGTTTGATCACGGGAGGAAGAACTGTACAAGTCTTCCCTTGTATGGTCACCGCTCTGCCTTTGACTCCCACCCTATTCCTCAATGCGAATCAGACCCTTATTTCTTTTGCAGGGAAGCTCATCCACTACGCTCTCGATAGTGTAAGAGGTATCGCCTTGAGAAGGACATCCTTCAACTGACTAATTATCAATTCATTAGTCTTGGTAGTGCCAGACGGGAACTTCTTTTTAGGCAGAAAGATGGTGGGACAAATACATACGCCCTCTCTCTCCACTTTAGTTCCTCTACCTCTAGCACAGGTAACAAGGTTGCAACGCCTTTTCGCTTTTCTTAACCATCAATTGCTTCTTCCCGTTCCTGTGAGAATGTCGCTACCACAGGTAACAAGATTGCAACACCTCGCCTCTCTTAACCATCATTTGTTTCTTCCTGTTCCTGTGAGAATGTCGCTCCCTCAGTTACCGTCTGCAACAGGTTTTCTGTTTTGGAAGTGTCACCTCCTCTGCATCTTCAACTCCACTACATCTTCAGCAAAGCCCTCTACCGCATCTTCACCAGTTACACCACAGACTCCTCGTACAAAAGTACATATTCTCGAAGTCCACACCCCCATCGATTCCCAACCACGAACGACTTCCAAAACTTTTAAGCCATCACAGCAACATACTAATAATTCTTCCACGCTTTTTCGTCAGTCCTGCTTTTTCCTCAGTCCCTCGACTCAACCGGCGTACCCCTAGGAAAATCCCTTTGGGAACGTCAGATGATCCTGATCCAGACGTTACCAATCAAAGTGATTCATCCAGTTCAGATATGGATATAGAGGGTTTCTCTGCCCGTCATCCAAGTAAGTTCTTTTCCACGGTACGTTTTTGTCGAGGAATCCTCCTCCTCTTGATTTCATCAGTAGTTTCGGAGAGTCGTGTGCGGGTAGCTATTCCCACACTAGTTACACAACCTCAGGTTTTTGCGCCTATAAGTAACGAAGGGTCAGATAAGTCTCGCCTGCCGAGTAAGGTAACTAGTCAGATTGGCAAAAGGAAGCTTCTCTCTGTGGCTTCCCTGAAAACCCATCAGAATAGTAAAATTCAAGATCCTGCAGTGGAATTGTCTCGGTTTATGTGCCTCCTGGGAGCAGCTCCGGGCGTTGATCTCTAGGTTCTCCTGTTTGCATTTGTTTGCAAGAGACAATGCTCGGAGAATCAACTCACTTTGGTCCTCCTGGCTATAAAGCTTTCTTCCCCACTCCATTTCCTGGTCAGGGACATCACGGTGGCACTGCCATCTTTATTTGCAATGATATTCCTTTTATCCACCTAAAAATTAATTCGCCGCAACAGGTTGTTGTTGTTAAGGTTTTTATTAATCGCTTTTATACATTGTGCAGTCTGTATCTGCCTTCCATTAATCCTATTGAAAGGAATTAGCTTGATAACCTTTTAAATGCTGTTCCCTGTCCTCTTCTTTTATTGGGTGATTTCAATGTTCGCCATCCTTTGTGGAGATGATGACGCTGTCAAGCCTCGTGGTCTTTTAATCGTTTCTTTTATCGAGGATTTCCACTTTCCACGGTCAAACCGGTACTTTTTACAACAATAGATCTCTCTCTCTGTACATCTAATTCTTTTCTTGATTTTAAATGGAAAGTTTTACCAGACCTATATGGAAGCGATCACTTCAAAATTTTATTGGGATCAACTGATTCTGCACCACAGTCACTACCTTCCCGATGGCGGCTAGATGAGGCGGATTGGTACCTATTTAAAGATCTCAGCACCCATGCCCACTCAATGGATGAGATAGGAAACTGTGATGAGGTTGCAACATACTTCACTGATGTCTTGCACTCCGTTGCTATTCAGTCCATCACTAAGACCTTTGGCCAGTTTCTTAAACGTCCCTTTCCATGGTGGAATGCGGATCGTACTACCGCTGTTCAAGAAAAGCGTGCCGCCTTTTCTCGCCTTCGACGGCATCGTGGGGACCTCCATTATTTGGAGCCTTTTCGACGAGCGAGTTCCCGTGCCTGCCGCACCTTAAAGAGGGCTTGGCAGGAGACTTAGAAGAGTTATGTCTCTTCCATCACAGTTCGCACACCACTCACCTAGGTCCTCAACAGGCTCCACAAAATATCTGGGACGTACTCTGCTCCTCCCCCACCTGTTTTATCCCATGATGGAAGCACGGTGACAAACTCAAAGATAGTTGCCGACCTGTTTGTTGAACACTTTACAAGTGTCTCTACAAAGGATCTAACAACACCTAGGGCACTCCATTGTCGGCATTTGGAATTTGTTGGCGTCAATTTTGCCTCTCCTGGTGGAGAGTCTTATAATCTCCCATTTTCTCGGTCTAAATTACGCATGGCTTTTTTTCTGATTCTCTTCCCTTTTGCAGAGACCTCTATTCTTGGAGATTTCATTGTTCACCACCAGCTTTGGCTTTCCTCTCCTTTCACAAACCATCCTAGTGAACTAGCCTTTGACTTTGCTAAGCGCATAACAGAGATAACAGTGGCTGAAATGGAAACGTACATTCCCCACTCTTTCTCTCAATCTAAACCTTCCAAACCTTGGTTTAACAGAGCCAGTTCTTGTGCTATACATGATAGAGAGGTGGCCCACAAAAGGTATTTGAACCTTCCATCACCAGAATCTCTTGCGCTTTATATTTCTGGCTGGAATCATGCCAAGTCTGTTCTCCAATGACCCAAAACTCCTTCATTATTAGAGTTTCAAAATCTTTCAAGATCTAACTCCTCTCGTGATTTCTGGCACATAGTCCCACAAAAATTTCCAATATGCTTCATAATTTTTCCCTCCTTTATTTCAACCAGATGACACCACTGCCATATAATTTATTTATAATGCTATATTCTTCGTTCAAGCCTCTGCCGCACTCTCTACATTGGATGATTCAGGGTTTGTTCCTCCCTCTCCTCCAACCTCTGACTACTTCATACTACCCATTAAGATCCTTCACAGTGATGTTTTTTCATGCCCACACTGGCATTAACCCTCGGAATGTTTATGGATCTGGTGGAGTCTTCCTGTAGTTCTCTGAAACTGTGCCTCCTGTTTGTTAGCTTTTTAGATCTTCCTTCTGTCTTGACGTAGTTAGTATGGGCTGGTACCTCTGTTTTCTTATTCACAGTGTTTCCTCTTTGCTTTGTCAAACTCTTCTAATTCTGTCTATTAACATTTACTTTGCTGGAAGTTCGCCTACATTCAGCCTGATCCTTTTAGTCCCTCAAACTACCGTCATATTGCTTTAATTTCCTGCCTCTTGAAATTTTTTTTTTAATATATTCTCAACAGGAAGATTCTTAAACATCTATCATTCACAACCTTTTACCTGATCGCCAATATGTGTTCCAACGAGGCTGTTATACTAGTGATTTCTTCTTTTAGGGACTTTGGTGAAAATTTTGCTATTGCTTTAAACATATCAAAAGCTTTTGACAGAGTGCGGCACAAAGCTTTAATTTCCAAACTACCCTCCTACGACTTCTATCCTTCTCTCTGTAACTTTATCTCAAGTTTAATTTCTGACCGTTCTAATGCTGCCGTGGTAGACGGTCACTTTTCTTGTCCTAAGTTTATTAACAGTGGTGTTACTCAGGGTTCTGTCCTCTCACCCACTATCTTCCTATTATTCATCAATGATCTACTAATCCAAACTTCTTGTCCTATCCATTCTTACGCTGATGATACCACCCTGCACTTTTCCACTACTTTTTGTAGACATCCAACCCTTCAGGAAGTAAGCAGTTCACTTAGGGAAGACACAGAACGTCTGAATTATGATCCCTTTAAAATTCCTGATTGGGGCAGGGCAAACGCAACTCATTCAACACACTAAACTGTCCCCCATCTTTTACAGTGAACATCCTCGGTCAACACTTTATTTATAATCTAAACTGGAAGCTTCACATATCATCTCTAGCCAAAACAGTTTCTATGGCGTTAGGCGTTTTGAGTCGTCTCTGCCAGTGTTGCATCTCTTGCTATCTTCTACTGCTATTTTCATTCTAACTGCTCTTCCGATCTTGCTAACTACATACCTCCTCCTGCTGCACAAGACTTTATTTTTCCCCTCACCCCTATTATGTCAACATTCCCAGTGCAAAAGTTAACCATTATTCTCATTCATTCATGCCTGTCACTGGTAAACTCTAGACCTCCCTTATTGCTTCTGTATTTCCTCCTTCCTATGAGTTGAACTTTTTCAAGAGGGAGGTTTCAAGACACTTATCACTTAAGTTTTGACGCTAGCTTTTGACTTTATTCGGGGACCGTTACTTCAGTGGGCCTTTTCTTATTATAATTTTTGTCCCTTTGCCGGTGCCCCTCCTAAGAAAAAAAAAAAATCGAGATCAATAGCAAAGTGCAGGAGCAAAACGCGGCACGTCTACTCACCACGACCATGTATATATATATATATATATATATATATATATATATATATATATATATATATATATATATATATATATATATATATATATATATATATATATATATATATATATATATTATTACTGTAAGCATGAAGCTGTAGACGCAGAGCAGCAGCAAACTCTTCATCTTTTACAGTATCAGGAAACATACAGTAAAACTCAATCATACGATACAAAAAAAGACTTTAACGAATGAAGCAAATTAGCGAAGTGGATCTCAGAATATTTACATCTCCGTTAATTCTTCATTGTAGAGCTAATATGAATTCTAATGACTGCTGGAAAACTTGGTAATTTGTAAAAATGTAGAAAAATTATTATTATTTTTTTTTCTAAGCATGGTTATATTATCATATGTAATTTTATGTTTGTTAATTTCTTAACCATTATTCTCATTCATTCATCCCTGTCACTGACAAACTCTGGGCCTCCCTTATTGCTTCTGTATTTCCTCCTTTCTATGAGTTGAACTCTTTCAAGAGGGAGGTTTCAAGACACTTATCACTTATGTTTTATTCTGAATTAACATACCACCCTGATAGGAATATAATAATTATAACTTGCTTTAGGCGTTGTCTGAAGATGGGTGTTATCATGCAGGTCGAATTGTTACATTAACCTACTATGTATGTTGTTTTTAACATTTTGTAGAGGCGCCACATGACCGCGATGTTGCGGCACTTTAATTTGAAATCAGTCAATTATTCATTTGAAATATAAAGAAAAAAATAAATAAATAAGAGTTGTCTTATATATATATATATATATATATATATATATATATATATATATATATATATATATATATATATATATATATATATATATATATATATATATATATATATATATATACTATACCTCAGTGTCACTTCGGTGACGTTATTCCTTGAGTCAACAATCAATTCCCTTGGATTTCTGTTGCCTAGCAGGTTAAGTACAAGTGCCCGGCAGGTGGTACTCCAGTCTCCCAACAATGCTTGACGGAGTTGGGCGGTATTTATCGATGTAGCTTCAATGACAGACATGGCCTCCTTCGCTGACCTATATATATATATATATATATATATATATATATATATATATATATATATATATATATATATATATATATATATATATATATATATATATATATATATATATATATATATATATATATATATATATATATATATATATATATATATATATATATATATATATATATATATATATATATATATATATATATATATATATATATATATATATGTATATATATATATATATATATATATATATATATATATATATATATATATATATATATATATATATATATATATATATATATATATATATATATATATATCCTTTTTTTTCATTTAACGTTCTGCTTAAAATATTTTGTCTTATAAATTATATAAAGTTACTCACCATGCTATTTCGGTAATGAGTGGTGAATCATCCGCTGTACTTAAAAGGACAATATTACATCCTTTCAGGTGCTGCTGCACGATCTTATTCACCAGCGGTCCCAAATGGAATGTGTCCCTCCTCTCCCTTGATGCAAAGCAGGACCATCTCAGTAAAGTTAAACCAACCAGCGTAATTTGCCATGCGGACGTCATGCCTTATTGTGGTTTGCGTGACAATGAAAAAAACAATGATGATTATAATTCAAAGAAAATGGCGCCTGGCAGTTTGATTTTTACTAAAATATTTGCATACTGCATAATGCCAATTAATAGTGTAATAACAAGATGATGCCTTCCCCCAGCTCCCGCGCGCCGGTATATATATATATATATATATATATATATATATATATATATATATATATATATATATATATATATATATATATATATATATATATATATATATATATATATATATATATATATATATATATATATATATATATATATATATATATATATATATATATATATATATATATATATATATATATATATATATATATATATATATATATATATATATATATATATATATATATATATATATATATATATATATATATATATATATATATATATATATATATATATATATATATATATATATATATATATATATATATATATATATATATATATATATATATATATATATATATATATATATATATATATATATATATATATATATATATATATATATATATATATATATATATATATATATATTTATTTATTTTATTTTTTTTTTTTTTCCATGTAGGAAGGACACTGGCCAAGGGCAACAAAAATCTAATAAAAAAAAAATGCCCACTGAAATGCCAGTCCCATAAAAGGGTCAAAGCAGTGGTCAAAAATTGATGAATAAGTGTCTTGAAACCTCCCTCTAGAATATGTTTAAGTCATAGGAAGGTGGAAATACAGAAGCAGGCAGGGAGTTCCAGAGTTTACCAGAGAAAGTGATGAATGATTGAGAATACTGGTTAACTCTTGCGTTAGAGAGGTGTACAGAATAGGGGTGAGAGAAAGAAGAAAGTCTTGTGCAGCGAGGCCGCGGAAGGAGGAGAGGCATGCAGTCAGCAAGATCAGAAGAACAGTTAGCATGAAAATAGCGGTAAAAGACAGATAGATATGCAACATTGCGGCGGTGAGAGAGAGGCTGAAGACAGTCAGTTAGAGGAAAGGAGTTGATGAGACGAAAAGCTTTTGATTCCACCCTGTCTAGAAGAGCAGTGTGAGTGGAACCCCCCAAGACATGTGAAGCATACTCCATACATGGACGGATAAGGCCCTTATACAGAGTTAGCAGCTGGGGGGGTGAGAATAACTGGCGGAGACGTCTCAGAACACCTAACTTCATAGAAGCTGTTTTAGCTAGAGATGAGATGTGAAGTTTCCAGTTCAGATTATAAGTAAAGGACAGACCGAGGATGTTCATTGTAGAAGAGGGCGACAGTTGAGTGTCATTGAAGAAGAGGGGATAGTTGTCTGGAAGGCTGTGTCGAGTTGATAGATGGAGGAATTGAGTTTTTGAGGCATTGAACAATACCAAGTTTGCTCTGCCCCAATCAGAAATTTTAGAAAGATAAGAAGTCAAGCGTTCTGTGGCTTCCCTGCGTGATATGTTTACCTCCTGAAGAGTTGTACGTTTATGAAAAGACGTGGAAAAGTGCAGTGTGGTATCATCAGCGTAGGAGTGGATAGGACAAGAAGTTTGGTTTAGAAGATCAATAATGAATAAGAAGCTTTTGATTAATGAATAAGAAAAGCTTTTGATATGTCCAAGGCAACAGCAAAAGTTTCACCAAATTCTCTAAAAGAGGATGACCAAGAATCAGTAAGGAAAGCCAGAAGATCACCAGTAGACCGGCCTTGACGGAACCCATACTGGTGATCAGATAGAAGGTTGTGAAGTGATAGGTGTTTAAGAATCTTCCTGTTGAGGATAGATTCAAAAACTTTAGATAGGCAGGAAATTAAACCAATAGGACGGTAGTTTGAGGAACAGGTTGAATGTAGGCAAACTTCCAGCAAGAAGGAAAGGTAGATGTTGATAGACAGAGCTGAAAGAGTTTGACTAGGCAAGGTGCAAGCACGGAGGCATAGTTTCGGAGAACAATAGGAGGGACCTCATCAGGTCCATAAGCCTTCCGAGGGTTTATGCCAGCGAGGGCATGGAAAACATCATTGCGAGGAATTTTAATACGTGTCATGAAGTAGTCAGAGGGTGGAGGAGAGGGAAGAACAAGCCCAGACTCGTCCAAGGTAGAGTTTTTAGCAAAGGTTTGAGCGAAGAGTATAGCTTTAGAAATAGATGTGATAGCAGTGGTGCCATCTGGTTGAAATAGAGGAGGGAAAGAAGAAGCAAAGTTATTGGAGATATTTTTGGCTAGATGCCAGAAATCACGAGGGAAGCTAGATCTTGAAAGGTTTTGACATTTTCTGTTAATTAAGGAGTTTTTGGCTAGTTGGAGAACAGACTTGGCATGGTTCCGGGCAGAAATATAAAGTATATGAGATTCTGGTGATGGAAGGCTTAAGTACCTTTTGTGGGCCACCTCTCTATCATGTACGAGTATAGCACGAGAACAAGCTGTGTTAAACCAAGGTTTAGAAGGTTTAGGACGAGAAAAAGAGTGAGGAATGTACGCCTCCATGCCAGACACTATCACCTCTGTTATGCTCTCAGCACACAAAGACGGGTCTCTGACACAGAAGCAGTAGTCATTCCAAGGAAAATCAGCAAAATACCTCCTCAGGTCCCCCCAACTACCAGAGGCAAAACGCCAGAGGCACCTTCGCTTAGGGGGATCCTGAGGAGGGATTGGAGCGATAGGACAAGATAAAGATATGAGATTGTGATCGGAGGAGCCCAACGGAGAAGAAAGGGTGACAGCATTAGCAGAAGGGTCTAGAAAAGAAGAGGTCAAGAAAAGGTCAAGAATTTTGGGTGTATCTCCAAGACGGTCAGGAATACGAGTAGGGTGTTGCACCAATTGCTCTAGGTCATGGAGGATAGCAAAGTTGTAGGCTAGTTCACCAGGATGGTCAGTGAAGGGAGAGGAAAGCCAAAGCTGGTGGTGAACATTGAAGTCTCCAAGAATGGAGATCTCTGCAAAAGGGAAGAGGGTCAGAATGTGCTCCACTTTGGAAGTTAAGTAGTCAAAGAATTTCTTATAATCAGAGGAGTTAGGTGAGAGGTATACAGCACAGATAAATTTAGTATGAGAGTGACTCTGTAGTCGTAGCCAGATGGTGGAAAACTCGGAAGATTCAAAAGCGTGGGCACGAGAGCTGGTTAAGTCATTGCGCACATAGACGCAGCATCCAGCTTTGGATTGAAAATGAGGATAGAGAAAGTAGGAGGGAACAGAAATGGGGCTACTGTCAGTTGCCTCAGACACCTGAGTTTCAGTGAGGAAAAGAAGATGAGGTTTAGAAGAGGAGAGGTGGTGTTCTACAGATTGAAAATTAGATCTTAGACCACGAATGTTGCAGAAGTTAATGAAGAAAAAGTTGAGGGGGGTGTCAAGACACTTAGGGTCGTCGACAGAAAGGCAGTCCGACCTGGGGACATTTATGGTCCCCAGGTCCCCAGGTAGTTTTGTGTGGAGGAAGAGAGTTGTCTTTAGAGGGCAGGCTGTGACTGCCCCCTTGTGTTGTGAGACACAAAGGGAAACGTTCAGTGAGATCACAGCTGGGTTTAATGATAAGTTCACAGCACCCCCTGAACAGTGCTTTAGACCTCACTGGGAATAATTATCGTTTCGGCAGGTGTCTACTGCCTCCTCCTGATCAGCTAACCTGCATAAATTTACTGAATTCCTATGAATGCCAGGTATCGATTACCGTCATTGATATCTAGTAAGTTTTAAATCAATCCAGGGAGTAATACATAAATATATGATTATAAAAACTGTGTAAAAGGTATTACACACTAATGTAAGATAAGGGATAGGTGCGCTGCTTCCCAGCACTCACCATGGGGAACTGCTGGTTAAGCTGAAGTGTCAGATGGCAGTTAGAAATTACTTCTAAACCTTATTATTATGCATTGCCGAGTTAATTATAATGTACAAACTAGCTAATGTTGTAACAGAAAATATAGCAGTTTATATCACATGGTTACTCATATCGATATTTTTTTTTATACGTGTTGAACAGTACTTCTCTCGATATTCATTACCGAAGAAGTAAGTATTGATACTAGCCGGTATGTTCTTTAGATGTCTTGTACAAAAAAAAATAAATAAAAATAAATAAAAAAAATAAATAAATAAATAAACAAACAAACAAACAAGGCAACAGATGTTTTAAGCTGCGAAGCAACTTAAAGGACCTTCCCCCAGCGGCTGGGAGTTCTAATTTTTAGATGCGTCGCAGGTCTGGTCGTACATAGAGCCCGCCTGCACACGCCACGCGAAGTGTCGCGCCGCCGTGATGGTTGCAGCGAGTGACATAAATAGATGACTATGTGTTTTAAATATGTGGAAATTTATCTGCATTTTGATTACACTATCCTGTTCAGGAGAGTTTTTCCTACTTAATGTAATAATATATATCAGCATTCAATGATTAATTGTTGAAAATAGCGAGCATAAGTAAAAGATGTTATTAACATTTTTTTTTTACATCTTCACTGTTCAACTCGTCGTAATACCATTTTCTTTATGTTTTTTTTTTCATTTTATTTATTTATTTATTTATATATATATATATATATATATATATATATATATATATATATATATATATATATATATATATATATATATATATATATATATATATATATATATATATATATAATACATCTTGATTCTACAGTAACTGCTGAGTCTGATGGTGTCAACCAAAACTGTCTATCCGTATATGAAGTTATGGCAAATAAATCTCACATTTTGAGCGCTCGAGCTCCATCTATAGTGATGAGCGATAGTTACAAGGCAGAAACGCGAGTCACATGGCAGAAACCTTTGCTTACATGCGGATAAATCGAAAAATGCCAAATAAGGCAAAACAGTGAGTCTTACGAAGAAATGACATAATAAAAGAAAGATACAGTAGATGTTTCGAGACTGACATTGCAGTTTTTATATGCGATGGACAACAAAAGGTGTTCCTGGCCAAATCATCGTTGTACCCTCCAGGGCAATAGGCGGAACAGTGGGTTGTAGAAATGTGCAGTAACAAAATCAGAAACCTCTCGCTCTGCTCGGGGAATAAATAAATAATTAAATAAATAAATAAAGTAAAATGAAATAAATAAATAAATAAATAAATAAACAGATAAAATAATAATGATTACTTTTCACATAGGCCACATCAGCTGAACTCTGCAGTACCAACCCTCCCAGATGTAAATATTCCTTAGAATATTAAATTTTTAGTATTGTAATACGATTCCAGCATTATATTAAGTTTCCCGCTAAAATTATCTTATTTTCACACAGGAAAACATGCAGGAAATGCGGATAGTGAATAAATTTTTAGAGCAGAAGAGAACGAGAAGTTGATAGATACTTTCATAACTAAGGAGATAGTAGAACAGGAGATAAATAGGCTGAAAAAAAAATCAAGTTACAAGGACCAGACGAAATATATCCTAGACTATTTAAGGAATGCAATTGTCATATATATGACGCCGTCCGTAACGTCAGTCCCAGCACTGCCCACACCGACCCAGTTCCTCGCATTCCGCAGGACAATGCCCGCCTTGTTCGTGAGCACGACGAAGGTGCAGGTGTAGGAATGGGTGTAGATGATTTACAGAGGACTAGGACGAACTAGAGTGGACTAAAAGCTTCTTAATGAACTACCGGCACGCGATTAATCTTTCGGGCGCAAAACAACTCCTCACCTAGTGACCCAAAATTTGTGCACGCTAGATGGACATAAGAAATGGGTAAAATTAATCTTAAGCCCTTGGTGACGAAAAGTAGACGAGCGAACATTCTGGTGATAATGAATACTAAAGAAAGAGATGAGTGTATTAACTAATTTGACTTTATACCTTAAGGCTAGCAACGTATTTAGCAGTATATGTAATTTTGCCTCCGCGTAGATGAAAGTGAATATAAGGAGGAAGCACATGGAGATTCATGAAGACCTGAGTAGGAGACACAATATAGGTGGTGTCAGAGTTTTTGTAAGTTGCAACTCATTCAGCTGTACCATGAGGCTACCAGTCGTTTTCCGCCTCGCTCTGGTCGTAAGTAATACTTTGATCATTTTTCCTATGCCCCTTAAGTGTCTCGATTTTATATGTGTTCATTATACTGTGATATTTCATATATTTTATGTGGTTAATGTGTTGATTTAATACTGGATTGTGATTTGTGACATTTTCTGTGGTCCTTCGCATGTAGTGACGAAGTATTTTATTGGTTTTGATTTTGCATGTTGTGTTTGATTATTTTATAATGTGACTATGATGTATGTGCATTCATGTGTTTGATGAAAAATTGATGCGTTACCTAATGTCCCTGATAAAGTACATTAACGTACATTTAATGAGACAAAAAGACTTACTAATTTATCAGTGCATTTGAATTTGCCTTTGAATTTTCATTGAACTTATGTTATGGTATGGAGTTATTGTTTATGGTTAGCTGCATGAGTATTTGGAATGAGAATAATAGTAATAATGATAATTATCATTATTATTATTAATTATAGCTTTTCTGAGCTGTGTTTATCGTTTACCCCACTTTAAACCCATGGTCTAATCACTCGGTAATCTGGGCTTAGTGTTGAAAGTGTAGTAGCAGCACTTGGTGAGTAAAGAGATTTTGTAGCTTTATGGTAACTCTAACGGGAGGTAAGTTAGAGGTTACCACACAAAAATGGTTATTAGTGAACCGCTAGTTTCTGTCATTAGGAAATTCTTAGACTCAGGAGATATACCGGTATTGTGAAGGAAGGCTAATGTAGTACCCATCGTTAAAAAAGGAGATTAAACGTTAGCGTTTAATCATCGACCTGTCAGCTTAACTTCAATTGTAGGTAAAATAATGGATTCAATAATAGCAATGTACATTAGGGAGCATTTAGAAAAGCGTAACTTGATAAATCAGTCATAGCATGGCTTCACAAAGGGAAAATCTTGCCTTACGAACTTGTAGAGTTTTTGATAGTAAAGTTTATGAGGTGCCAGATACTGGTGATTGTTATGACATCCTAAACCTGGACTTTAGTAAAGCGTTCGACAAAAAAAACTCCATCAGAGGCTCCTGAGAAAGATTAGGACGCATGGAATAGATGGCAGGTGTTAGTTTGGATAAGGTGGTGGTTAGGCGGCAGGCGGCAGAGAGTTGTAATAAGCGGATCTAAATCCGAATAGGTTCAAGAAACTAGTGGTGTGGCACAGGGATCAATTTTATGGATTCTGTTTTTAATATGTATTCATGACTTGGATAGTAGCATTAGTAGTGATGTTAATAGCTTTGCGGATGACACGAAGATAAGTAGATTAATTAGGTCAGATTCGGTAGACATTGCCTTGCAGACACATTTGGATAGGATGAATGAATAGACAGACAGATGGCAAATGCAATTTAATATTAAGAAACCCAAAGTAACTGACGTAACCCACACAATAAACAACGAAGCTCTGATAAGTTCAAAAAAAAAAAAAAAAGGAGTCTTAGTTAACTCTGATCTCCGTCTACGAAAACAATATATAGAGCGTAGAAATAGGGCAAATCCGGTATTTTTAGGAGTGCTAAAACTAGAAGTGTCGAAGTAATATTTGTTATATTTGGTGCTGGTCAGACCTCATCTAGACAGTTCTGGTCCCCACATTACACGAAGGATATAGGTCTATTAGAATCAGTACAAATGAGAATGGCTACAAGGATGCTAGTGATGAGGGGTATTCCTTACGGAACGAGACTGAAGCTATTAAATTTACATTCCTTAGAGTGACGTAAGATAAGAGGGGATCTCATACAAATTTTTAAGTGGTATAGTTGTTATAACAAGGAGGACATAAGCAATATTCTCAGGACAAGTAATCAGGATAGAACAATAAATAACGTGTTCAAACTTGAAAAAATTTACTTCAAGAAATAGATAGGAAGGAATTAGTTCTCAAATAGAGTGGCTAGTAAATGGAACGGATTCAGTAATCAGGTTGTCAGCGCTGAGTTATTAAGGAACTTTAAAAGAAGATTACACAAATTAATGGATGGGGAAGATAGGTGGAAATAGGTAGGTATGTGTCATTCAGAGACTGCCACGTGTAGGCCTGATTGCTTCTTGCAGTTTTTCTTATTTTCTTATCTTATGTTCTTATGTTATCTTCCTATTTTCTATTACATCCTGCATTGGCTTCCAGTGATGTGTCCGGGTTTCTATACATTAAATTTATCATGTTTGTATAACATTTTCATATATGGTGTGTGTCTGTAAACATGGAAACATTTACTTGAAGTATGCATCGACATGTATAAGTTGTTTTGTTTGTACTGATATTCATTTTCGTAAATTGAATATCGAAAATTGTCAGTTTCTAATATCACGCTTGTGATCACTCGTATAATAATAGGCCTAAATCTTGCATGCAATATTACAAGCACGATATTGGTGGTAGCGGTGACATTCGAGTTAATTGCAAGGATCATACATGCATGTGAACACAATACATTTTACAAAAATATATATAATATTGATGTTGAAAAATAGAGTTGCACATTTTTTTTTTTTTTTTTTGTGTGTATGTGTATATGAGAGGCACCTTCCGAGAGCAATGAAATTGCTAAAAAAAAAAAAAAAGAGTGCCATCCCCCTTGTCTTAAAACCTCCCTCTTAAAAAAGTTCGTCATCGGAAGGAAGAAATAAATAAGAAGTTAGGGAGTTCCAGAGTTTACCAGAGAAAAAGATGAATGATTGAGAATATTGGTTAACTCTTGCATTAGATACGTGGACAAAATAGGGATGAAAGAAGGAAGAAAGTCTTGTGCAGCGAGGCCACGAGAATATGGGAGGCATGCAGTTAGCAAGAAGAGCAGTTGGCATGAAAATGGCGGTAGGAGATAGCAAGAGATGCAACATTTCAGCGATGAGAAAGAGGCTGAAGACAGTCAGATAGAGGAGAGCAGTTGAAAAGACGGAAACATTTTCATTCCACCTTGTATGAAAGAGCGGTATGAATGAAATCTCCACATAAATGTGAAGCATACTCCATACATGAATGGATAACGCTTCTGTACATAGCAGCTTAAGGGAGAAGAGATGAGAAAAACTGGCAGAGACGACTCAACAAAAAGACATAGAAGCTGTTTTAGCTAAAGATGACATGTTAAGTTTATAGTTTAGTTTAAAGTAAGAGACAGACCGAGGATGTTCAGTGTAGAATAGGGGAGAGTGGAGTGTCACTGAAGAAGAGGGGATACTTGTCTGGAAGCTTGTGTTGAGTTAAGAAGAGATAAGAAGACAGGCGTTATGTGGCTTCCCTGCGTGAACTGTTTACTTCCTGATGGAGTGGACGTCGTCTAAAAAAAAAAAAAAAAAAAAAAAAAAACGTGGAAAAGTGCAGGGTGATATCATCAGCGTAGGCGTCGATAGGACATGAAGTTTGATTTAGATCAATGAAGAATAAGAGGAACAGAATGGCTGACAGGCCAAAACCCTGAGGAATACCACTGTTAATAAATTTATGAGAATAACCGTCTACCAAACAGCAATAGAACTGTAAGAAAAAAAACTTGAGATGAAGTTACAGAGAGAAAGATACAAGCCGTATGGTAGTTAGGAAATCAAAGCTTTGTACCAGACTCTATCAAAAGCTTTTGTTATGTCTTAAGGCAACAGCAAAAAGTTTCACTAAAATTTCTAAAAGAGGATGACCAAGAGTCAGTAAGGAAAGCCAGAAGATCACCGGTAGAGCGGCCTTGACGGAACCCACACTGGCGATCATATAAAAAAATTGTAAAGTGATAGATTTTTAAGAATCTTCCTGTTGACGATAGATTCAAAACCTCTTGATAGGAAATTAAAACAGTAGGACGGTAGTTTGAGGGGTTAAAATGGTCACCCTTTATTTAGGGAACAGGCTGAATAAAGGCAAACTTCAAGCAAGAAAGAAAGGTATATGTTGATAGACATAGTTGAAAGAGTTTCGCTAGGCAAGGTGCAAGCATAGAGGCACAGTTCCGGAGAACAGTGGGAGGGGCCCCATCAGGTCCACAAGCCTTCCTAAAGTTTAACATCATTGCAAAGGATTTTAATGAGTAGCATGAAGTAATCAGAGGCTGGAGGAGAGGGAGGAACAAACCCTGAATCATCCAAGGTAGAGTGTTTAGCTAAGGTTTGAGCGAAGAGTTAAGCTTTAGAAATAGATGAGATGGCAGTGGTGAAATAAAGGAGAGAAAGATTAAGAATCAAAGTTATTTGAGATGTTTTTGGCTAAGTGGCAGAAGTCAGGAGGGGAGTTAGATCTTGAGAGATTTTGACATTTTTTTTTTTTCAGTAAAGGAGTTTTTGGCTAGTTGGAAAACAGACTTTGCATGATAGGAACCATAGCATAGGAGGAGGTAGGAGGCACCTGCCGAAACGATAATTACTCCCAGTGAGGTGTAAAGCACTGGATCAGGGGGTGCTGTGAACTTATCATTAAGAACAGGTGTGACCATATTGATTGTTTCCCATTGTGCCTCACAACACAAGGGGGAAGTCACAGCCTGCCCTCTAAAGACAACTCTCTTCCTCCACACAAGACTACAAGCACACACACACACCCTTCACTCAAAAATTTCAAAATTATCATGGCGACTCCTACACCAGCCTCGGAGTCCCCATCTGGGGAGGGGACCATAAATGTCCCCAGGTCGGACTGCCTTTCTGTCGACGACCCTAAGTGTCTTGACGCCAGCCTCAACTTTTTTTTTCATTATTTCTGCAACATTCGCGGTCTAAGATCTAATTTTCATTCAGCAGAACACCACCTCTCCTCTTCTAAACCTCATCTTCTTTTCCTTACTGAAACTCAGGTGTCTGAGGCAACTATCAGTAGCCCCTTTTCTGTTCCCTCCTACTTTCACTATCCTGATTTTCAATCCAAAGCTGAATGTTGCGTTTATGTGCGCAACGACTTAACCTGCTTTCGTGCCCACGCTCTTAAATCTTCAGAGTTTTCCACCATCCGGCTAAGAATACAGAGTCACTCTCAAACTAAAGTTATCTGTGCTGTATCTCTCACCTAACTCCTCTGACTATAAGAAATTCTTTGACTACTTAATTTCCAAAGTGGAGCACATTCTGATCCTCTCCATTCTTGGAGACCTCAATGTTCACCACCATCTTTGGCTTTCCTCTCCCTTCACTGACCATCCTGGTGAACTAGCCTTCAACTTTCCTATCCTTCACGATCTAGAGCAATTGGTGCAACACCCTACTCGTATTCCTGACCGTCTTAGAGGTACGCCCAACATTCTTGACCTTTTCCTGACCTCTAATCCTTCAGCTTATGCTGTCACCCTTTCTTCTCTGTTGGGCTCCTCCGATCACAATCTCATATCTGTATCTTGTCCTAATGTTCCAATCCCTCCTCAGGATCCCCTTAAACGAAAGTGCCTCTGGCGTTTTGCCTCTGCTAGTTGGGGGGACCTGGGGAGGTATTTTGCTGATTTTCCTTGGAATGACTACTGCTTCCGTGTCAGACCCGTCTTTGTGTGCTGAGTGCATAACAGAGGTGATAGTGTCTGGAATGGACGCGTACATTCCTCACTCTTTTTCTCGACCTAAACCTTCCAAACCTTGGTTTAACACAGCTTGTTCTCGTGCTATACATGATAGAGAGGTGGCCCACATAAGGTACTTAAGCCTTCCATCACCAGAATCTCATGCACTTTATATTTCTGCCCGGAACCATACCAAGTCTGTTATCCAACAAGCCAAAAACTCCTTCATTAATAGAAAGTGTCAAAAACCTTTCAAGATCTAACTCCCCTCGTGACTTCTGGCATCTAGCCAAAAATATCTCCAATAACTTTGCTTCTTCTTCTTTCCGTCCTTTATTTCAGCCAGATGGCACCACTGCTATCTCATTTATTTCTAAATCTGAACTCTTCGCTCAAACCTTTGCTAAAAAATCTACCTTGGACGATTCTGGGCTTGTTCCTCTCTCTCCTACACCCTCTGACTACTTCATACTACCTATTAAAATTCTTCACAATTATGTTGTCCATGCCCTCGCTTGCCTAAACTGTGCCTCCGTGCTTGCTCCTTGCCTAGTCAAACTCGTTCAGCTCTATCTGTCAACATCTACCTTTCCTTCTTGCTGGAAGTTTGCCTACATTCAGCCTGTTCCTAAAAAGGGTGACCGTTCTAATCCGTCAAACTACCGTCTTATTGTTTTAATTTCTTGCCTATCTAAAGTTTTTGAATTTATCCTCAACTGGAAGATTCTTCAACATTTATCACTTCACAACCTTTTATGTAATCGCCAGTATGGGTTCCGTCAAGGCCGCTCCACTGGATTTCCTTACTGAGTCTTGGTCATCCTCTTTTAGAGATTTTGGTGAAATTTTTGCTGTCACCTTGGACATTTTAAAAGCTTTTGATAGAGTCTGGCACAAAGCTTTAATTTCCAAACTACCCTCCTACAGCTTCTATCCTTCTCTTTGTAACTTCATCTCAAGTTTCCTTTCTGACCGTTCTATTGCTGATGTGGTAGACAGTCACTATTCTCCTTTTAAATCTATTAACAGTGGTGTTTCTCAGGGTTCTGTCCTGTCACCCACTCTCTTCTTATTATTCATTAATGATCTTCTAAACCAAACTCCTTGTCTTATCCACTCCTATGCTGATGATACCACCCTGCACCTTTCCACGTCTTTTCATTGACATCCAACCCTTCAGGAAGTAAACATTTCACGCAGGGAAGCCACAGAACGCTTGACTTCTGATCTTTCTAAAATTTCTGATTGGGGCAGAGCAAACTTGGTATTGTTCAATGCCTCAAAAAATCAATTCCTCCATCTATCAACTCGACACAACCTTCGAGACAACTATTCCCTCTTCTTCAATGACACTCAACTGTCCCCCTCTTCTACACTGAACATCATTGGTCTGTCCTTTACTTATAACCTGAACTTGAAACTTCACATCTCATCTCAATCTGTAGAACACCACCTCTCCTCTTCTAAACCTCATGTTCTTTTCCTCACTGAAACTCAGGTGTCTGAGGCAACTGAGAGTAGCCCCTTTCCTGTTCCCTCCTACTTTCTCTATCCTCTTTTTTTATCCAAAGCTGGATGCTGCGTTTATGTGCGCAATGACTTAACCTGCTCTCGTGCCCATGCTCTTGAATCTTCCGAGTTTTCCACCATCTGGCTACGACTAAAGAGTCACTCTCATACTAAATTTATCTGTGTTGTATACCTCTCTCCTAACTCCTCTGACTATAAGAAATTCTTTGACTACTTAAATTCCAAAGTGGAGCACATTCTGACCCTCTTCCCTTTTGCAGAGATCTCCATTCTTGGAGACTTCAATGTTCATCACCAGCTTTGGCTTTCCTCTCCCTTCACTGACCATCCTGGTGAACTAGCCTACAACTTTGCTATCCTCCATGACCTAGAGCAATTGGTGCAACACCCTACTCGTATTCCTGACCGTCTTGGAGATACGCCCAACATTCTTGACCTTTTCCTGACCTCTAATCCTTCTGCTTATGCTGTCACCCTTTCTTCTCTGTTGGGCTCCTCCGATCACAATCTCACATCTTTATCTTGTCCTATCACTCCAATCCCTCCTCAGGATCCCCCTAAGCGAAGGTGCCTCTGGCGTTTTGCCTCTGCTAGTTGGGGGAACCTGAGGAGGTATTTTGCTGATTTTCCTTGGAATGACTACTTCTTCCGTGTCAGAGACCCATCTTTGTGTGCTGAGCGCATAACAGAGGTGATAGTGTCTGGCATGGAGACATACATTCCTCACTCTTTTTCTCGTCCTAAACCTTCTAAACCTTGGTTTAACACAGCTTGTTCTCGTGCTGTACATGATAGAGAGGTGGCCCACAAAAGGTACTTAAGCCTTCCATCACCAGAATCTCATGCACTTTATATTTCTGCCCGGAACCATGCCAATTCTGTTCTCCAAATAGCCAAAACCTCATTCATTAACAGAAAATGTCAAAACCTTTCAAGATCTAGCTCCCCTCGTGACTTCTGGCATCTAGCCAAAAATATCTCCAATAACTTTGCTTCTTCTTCTTTCTCTCCTCTACTTCAACCAGATGGCACCACTGCTATCACATCTATTTCTAAAGCTGAACTCTTTGCTCAAACCTTTGCTAAAAACTCTACCTTGGACGATTTTGGGCTTGTTCCTCCCTCTCCTCCACCCTCTGACTACTTCATGCCACCTATTAAAATTCTTCGCAATGATGTTTTCCATGCCCTCGCTGGCCTAAACCCTCGGAAGGCTTATGGACCTGATGGGGTCCCTCCTATTGTTCTCCGAAACTGTGCCTCTGTGCTTGCACCTTGCCTAGTCAAACTCTTTCAGCTCTGTCTGTCAACATCTACCTTTCCTTCTTGCTGGAAGTTTGCCTACATTCAACCTGTTCCTAAAAAAGGTGACCGTTCTAATCCCTCAAACTACCGTCCTATTGCTTTAATTTGCTGCCTATCTAAAGTTTTTGAATCTATCCTCAACAGGAAGATTCTTAAACATCTACGAGTATCACTTCGCAACCTTCTATCTGATCACCAGTATGGGTTCCGTCAAGGCCGCTCTACTGGTGATCATCTGGCTTTCCTTACTGAGTCTTGGTCATCCTCTTTTAGGGATTTTG
>NC_087176.1:17306590-17309090 GCF_035594125.1 Scylla paramamosain
CTCTGGTAAACTCTAGAACTCCCTGCCTGCTTCTGTATTTCCACCTTCCTATGACTTGAATTCCTTCAAAAGGGAGGTTTCAAGACACTTATCCTTCAATTTTTGACTACCGCTTTGGACCCTTTTACGGGACTGGCATCTCAGTGGGCATTTTGTTTTTTTATTGGATTTTTTGTTGCCCTTGGCCAGTGTCCCTCCTACATAGAAAAAAAAATGTCAGAATATGATGAAGGGTTAACGGTTAGAAAAAAGGTCGAGAATTTTGAGAATATCTCTAAAGCTGTCATGAATGCGGGTAGATAACTCAAATTTTCAGTTACGATCTTGGCAAGGAGGAAATGAGCAATATACTCTACTTAAGGTCAAATAATAATAATGACAATAATAATAATAATAATAATAATAATAATAATAATAATAATAATAATAATAATAATAATAATAATGAAAATAATAATAATAATAATAATAATAATAATAATAATAATAATAATAATAATAATAATAATAATAATAATAATAGTAAAATAAAATGCAATTATAGGTCCTTGTCAGAACCAGGTTTAAAGATTTTCATTCGTTATTCTATATTTTTATATATATATTTTTTTTTATAATATGTAGATAATATGCAGTAACCATGAGTTCTCCTTTAGGTCCAACCCTAGCAGATACTTTTCTTTTTATGCCATCATGAAGAAAAATGGGTTCATAATTGCCCAATTGAGTTTAAAACTATTTTGTATATATATATATATATATATATATATATATATATATATATATATATATATATATATATATATATATATATATATACATATATATATACTCGTATATATATATATATATATATATATATATATATATATATATATATATATATATATATATATATATATATATATATATATATATATATATATATATATATAAAGATCCGTGGATGACTTTGATTTTGTTTAGAGAAACATTACACGTAAATCAGTTACTTGAATATTTGAATAGCAAACACATAAACATTTATTTAGTGTAGAAGAAAATAATTCCCTGCCTTTCCTTGATATATCAATAACCAAGAACAACTATCATTTCAACACTGATGTTTACAGAAAAAAATACCCTCACAGTTTTAGGATTCAACTTTTCATCCTTTTTCCCTAGCTCTATATTACACAATGTAATATACATTTTTTTTTTTTTTACTTAGAGCCTTCTTCTCTTCGTCAATGGTTTCTCCGTTCCTTCATTATTATTATTATTATTATTATTATTATTATTATTATTATTATTATTATTATTATTATTATTATTATTATTACTATTATTTCTTGCATAATATGGACTGAAATTAAATCTGGCTAAAACAGAGTTAATGGTAGTTGGTAAGGAAGGAGAAAAACTAAATATTGAAATTGAGGGTGCGATCTCAATTGAGGGGAAGTCTCAAAAGCAACCTATCTTGAGGTAACTTATACTGACAGAGCTGAGCAGGAAGGGCTATAGAAAACCGTATTGCCTGCTACAGGAAATATTTAAATATGATGTACCTAGTCCTCACAGACAGACATATACCTGATAAGGTTAAAGTAATAATTTATAAAACTGTACTATGACCCATTCTGATGTACAGTTGCGAGTCCTGGACCTTGACAACCAAATCAACAAGTAAAATACAAGCTACAGAAATTAGGGCCCTACGCATCATCAAAGGAGTAACGGGAAAAGACAATCTGAGAAATGTTAAAATCAGGAAAGGATTGGACATCATTAGTATCTTGTACTTTGTGGAATAAACTCAGTTGTCATGGTTCATCCACGTAATGTGGATGGAGGACAGAGCACCGAAGCGCTGGTCGAAAAGGGCGCCCGAGAGGGAGGCGACCTTTGGGATGGCCACGTAAGAGATGGACAAAGAACATTATTATTAATAATAATAATAATAATAATAATAATAATAATAATAATAATAATAATAATAATAGTAATAATAATAACATTATTATTATTATTATCAATATTATTATTACTATTATTATTATTATTAGTAGTAGTAGTAGTAGTAGTAATAGTAGTAGTAGTAGTAGTAGTACTAGTAGTAGTAGTAGTAGTAGTAGTCAGTAGTAGTAGTAGTAGTAGTAGTAGTAGTATCATCATCATCATCATCATCATCATCATCATCATCATTATTGCTACTATTTTATTATTATTATTATTATTATTATTATTATTATTAATATTATTATTATTATTATTATTATCATTATTATTATTATTATTATTATTATTATTATTATTATTATTATTATTATTATTATTATTATTATTATTATTTTAATTATATTAATAATAATTATTATTACTATTATATTTAGTGTTCCATACCATTATAATAATAGTAATCCCGCCTGAAAAGCTTTAGCTTAATATAGACTTGCTAAAGTGTATATGTATATATATTTATAGATGAAAAAAAAAATAAATAAAAAAAAAATTAATA
>NC_087176.1:17314090-17366590 GCF_035594125.1 Scylla paramamosain
CAAACGCATCGGTATCTACGATCTTTTCTTGTCGGTAATAACTACACCTCGTGAGGTGTAGTAATGGCATCGCTCGCTATCTCTTATATAAATATCCATGTACAGAAAGTAACCTTTTTTTTTTTTTCATTGTTTACAAGGTTTACCACTAAGAAAGCATGATTTTGTGATACACAAAGTTAAATTTTGCATGGAACACCGAAAACAAAGCAGGAAAAGGAGGAGGCAAATTTGACCCACATGTGCGCGGTCGCCATTCCGCCTCACAATAACAAATGTGTGGTTACTCTATCTGTTGATTTAAGGGTTGTTTTCGCTGCTCCTCCTGTCTGTATATAATGGAAATTATCTTAGCATACTTTCACGATCGTGCCTTAAGGTGAGAAAGGCGCTTTCGGAATCGCCTTGACCCCTTGGCATTGAGCGATAATGAGCTCATGTTCACATATCGCTTCCCTCGGCAAAAGTTAATCCTCTTGTTTGAGGAGATGCAGCCTCAGCTGGAGAAAAGGACAAGACAGACCCAGGCATTGCCAATCCGCACCCAGATTTTGCTGGCCCTGAGGTCATTGGAGACACTGCAGTTAAGATGATATTGGTGTTGCATGCATCAGCAAAGGGACTGGCTGTTTTGATAATTATCAGGGAGCCCTTTCCCTTTCCTTATTACTGGTCTATTTTCTAACATTCTTCGCATATACCTTTGGATACACATAAAACGTAAATTTAAGGTGAGGAAGAAGTGCCCCTGCCCTTCAGGGGGTGAGCGAAGGCCCCCAGAGATTACCAGAGGTTAGGTTTGGTTAGTCACCGTACATTTTTATATGAAACATTACCTAACCTAACGCAACCACGGGGCTAGACCCACCTTTAAGGACACTAATGTAAGTTAGTATTATCCCTGGAGCATCCCTGAAGGATGTGGACACTTCCATCTTATACTATATGTTTTAAGTTTATCAAGAGGTATATGTGAAAGAATGGAAGAGAATAAACATGTAATAAAGCCAGGAGAGAACTTGAGACAATTACCACTTCTTTTTTATTTATATGCACACATATTTAGAGACTTGTTAGGTTTATTTCTGACTGTCTTGAGAATAACTTGATTTACTATATTGCCGGCAAAAAATTTTGACAGCATATGTAATATGTGTATGAATATGGTTGCAGTGATTGGAAGAACAGTGGGTAATGTATAAGGATCATAAAATTCCTGTGGATGATTTATTTTTTTTTTTTTTTTGCCTGCAGCAGAAACATATATCTTATTTAAAATAGATAAATAAATAAGATGAAAACTAATGGCTTATAATCTGCTTTCAGGACCTACGCAAACAAGCGTCAGAAGGGTCTTCGATCGTGTATGCACTGTGCTGAATGATAAGTCGGTGCAGGAAATCAAGATGCCTCCAACACTCCTTGATCAAAGGAGAACTGCACAGCAGTTCTTCATGATCAAAAATTCCCCAAGGGTTATTGGGGCCATTGATGGTATGATTAACAATGTATTTGATCTAAAATTTAGTGTTATTATATATATATATATATATATATATATATATATATATATATATATATATATATATATATATATATATATATATATATATATATATATATATATATATATATATATACACAGCCCCTGCACTGGAGATGTACGCAGTATATAAGAAATACGAAAACTTTATTAATACTTAACATATATATATATATATATATATATATATATATATATATATATATATATATATATATATATATATATATATATATATATATATGTACACACTAATGCTGGATATATGTAACTAATATGAAACATAATCATCTAATAATTTATTTTGTGTGCACAGGCACTCAAATTGCCATCAAGGCCCCAGGTGTGGACGAGGCCCTCTACTTCAACCGGGAAAAGTCTCACTCCCTGAACATCCAACTTGTTTGTGATGCGATTAGAGTGATCCTCAGCTACTGCTCCAGATTCCTAGGTATGTATTATTATTGTTTTACATATTTACCCAGTTATGTACTTTATTGATTTTCATGTGACTGCACATGGTTACTGGTATTGCATAAGAAAACAGAGTGATAAGCATTGACTTTAGTTATAAATGAACAGTTGATATGTGCAAGGTATAATATATGCCTATAAAATGGTGATTGACTCTGTGCCAAACTTATTTGGTATATACTTTAATGCAGTGGTTTCCAACCTGTGGGGCGCGCCACCTTAAGGGGGCACGAAGGGCTGCCAGGAGGGGCGTAAGCACTTCATAAAGTAGAAAAATTACTTAGTAGATGATTATATATCAACATTATTGATTTTGATGGAATACATAATTGGTTAAGTATTGAGAAAACATTTCAGAAATGAATTATGAAATGTTATTGTCTAAATACATTTATAAATTATTTCAAATGCTACTAAGTAACTGAGGAATTAAACAACTATAAAAGATAAAGAGAGAAACGTGCTGTAAATATAAATATTGTAATGATTACCAGAAACAATGCATCGTTCGTATGGTTCCCATTCGGTTCACGTCTCAGACACGTCAGTACTCCAGCTTTGGGAGTCGTTTGTGTGGCCACGCCGCCACAGTAGTATGAGGCTGCGGTAGTAAGACGGTAGCTGTGTGACCGTTCTGGACGTAACAAGTGCCTCGTAAATAACTGTTAATTGCAAAATTACAAAGCTAAGGAATAGTTTTGAGCGTGTGCATTTGTTTATTTCACTAAATTTTTGAAATATGGAAAAGTATTTGATTAAAGGCAAAAGGAAAGAAACTGAAAGTGAACCTCACTCCAGTAAATGTGATGAAAGTAGCAAGCATACGAAAACCAGAAAGTATGACGACAGCTATCTCTCGCTTGGATTTACATCTACGGTTGTTAGTGGAACGGAGAGATCTCAATGTGTGTTGTGTTTAAATATTTTGGCCATTGACAGCATGAAACCAAGCAAATTGAAGCGCCATCTTGAAACATAGCACCCTGAACATGTTGGCAAATCTCTGGATTTTTTTTTAAAGGAGACTTGATGAATTTAATAAACAGAGGCGGGCTTTCACGAAGACATCTACCACAGCTGCAAGTGCTTTGCTTGCTTCTTATAAAGTTTCCTACAGAATTGCATGATGCAAAAAAGCTCACAACATAGCAGAAACCTTGGTATTACCCGCTGCTATTGACGTGGTGGAAATAATGCTCGGTGAACAAAGTGCCAACAAGTTGCGCAGCATTCCTCTTGCAGATAATACAGTTGGCAGAAGAATTTCAGACATTAGTGATGATTTATGTGATCAGTTGACAGATGTACTTAAATATTCGCATTTTAGGTTGCAAGTAGATGAGGCTACTGATGTAGTGAAAGATGCTCATTTAATAACTTATATGCGCTATATATCTGCCAATGAAATTAAGGAAGATCTGTTGTTTTGTAAACCTATTGTTGGTAGAGCCACAGCTGTAGAAGTGTTCAACATGATTGACAATTTTTCTCAATAAACATGGAATAAGCTGGGAAAATTGTGTTGGACTGTGCACTGACGGAGCCCAGTCAATGGCAGGACGACATGCTGGACTGCAAGCTTTGGTGAGGGAAAAGGCTCCACACGCTTCATGAACGCACTGCATGCTTCATAGACAGGCACTTGCATCAGGCAGTATGAATGAAGAATTAGGTAATTTGCTCAAAGATGTTGTCAGGTTGTAAATTATATAAACGACAGTCCATTGAAAGGAGGGCTGTTTGCACAGTTATGTAGAGATTTTGGTGCTGAACACACAGCTCTACTGTATTACTGTGAATCACACTGGGTATCCCGTGGAAAAGTACTCCAGAGAGTGTATGAACTTAGAAATGAAACTGCTACATTCCTTTGTGAAAATAAAAACAAAGATGGAGATTTCTTCACAGATGATTATTTAATTAAAAAAAAAAAAAATTGCTTACATGATTGGTATCTTTGAGAAACTTAACCAACTGAATCAGTCTATCCAGGGGCCCCACATGAATATTTTCATACAGTGAAAAAAATACGTACATTTCTGAAGAAAATTGAGTTATGAGAAAGGAATGTAGAAAATAACAGTTTTGATATGTTACCAAACTTGCAAGAGTTTCTCAAACATACAAGCGTACTAGGTGGAAATGAATTGTTTGCTGAGCACTTGTACACTCTCCTGGGGAAGTGTTCATTTTACTTCAAAGATGTAGACACAAATGATTACGAATGGATAAGGAACCCATTTGGTGATAACTCTATAAGCACACTGTCTACAGCTGACCAGGAGCAACTTATTGATTTGTCATGTGACGGTTCACTGAAACTTGTGTTTGATGCAGGACCTTTGGAAAAATTTTGGTTGCAAGTTAAAGATGAGTACCCTTCCTTGTCAACTAAGGCCATTGGCATTTTATTACGTTTTGCGACATCATACTTGTGTGAATCAGAATTTAGTTCAGTTGCTGTTCTCAAAACAAAATACCGTTCTTGCTTAGTAATAGAAAAGGAATTACGGGTTTCAATTTCATCACATTCTCCGAGATTTAAGAGACTCTGCTCAGAGAAGCAAGCGCAACCATCACACTAGTAAAGGTAAGCCTATACATTCAGTCATACATACATAATTATGTATTGTATAATTTTTTTTATCCCTGACTTGTGCCGGCTATGACAGTAAATAGCAGTATCTAAACCAGAGTGGAGGGGGCGCAGGGAACTTGTCATTTAATGAACGGGGACGAGAATTCGAAAAGGTTGGAAACGACTGCTTTAGTGTGTATGTGTAACTATTCATGTATTCCCTTATAGGTGCTACACATGATGCTTTTGTGTGGAGCAACTGTAATCTGAGTCATTGGTTTGAGGGAGAGGAATTTGGTGATTTCCTGCTTGCTGGTGAATATCTACATTCAAATTGCATAACAGTCCATAAATATCTGTGAGCCATGTATTATATATAATGATATCATTCACTGCCAGACCACTCATCATCTCAGTGATTACAAACTAACACTTACCTCCTTATACATGCATTCCTATTGGTTGTAATATTGTTTTTCTTCACATTCTTATGTTAACTATTAAAAATGTTATTTATATTTCCATCAGAAGAAAACTTTGCCACATTACCATTTCATGTATGAAAAGCAAGCATACTCTGCATGGCTAAATCATAAAAATTCTTAATTGGGATCATAATACTGCAGGCGATAGTGGGTATCCTCTCGAGGATACCCACTCATGGTGCCCTTGAGCAATCCCACCACTGATGCAGAGCACAGATATAACAAGATAACAAGGGCCATGCACAAACTAAGGTCATTGTGGAGCAGACCATTAGGATGCTGAAGAGTCGTTTCAGGTAATGAAAATAACACATCTCCCTCTCCAAAACATTCATCAAACAATTATAAACAGTTCATTCTTATTATAGTAGTATGATATACTTTGTAGATACACCTTTATAAGTAATGAATCTCTTGTAGTATAAAATCTCACTTTTCATAGGTGTCTGCACTCTTCTGGAGGTTGCTTGCAGTACAGACCCATCAAGTGTGCAAAAATAATGCATGCCTGCTCCTCCACAACCGCTGCATCAAGCGGGGTATTCTGCTTCCTGCTGACGTATGTACTTGTCACTGTATTTTTGGTAGTTGACAAGATATATCAATATCATGGACATTAGATTTAACCGAGTACAGTCATGAGTGTTCTTACACTTGTTGTTAGGGTAATGAAATTTGTCAGATGTGTACCGACATTTTACGATAATAATTTGTTTTTTCCTACAACTGTGTCTTGAAAGTCATTAGGGTTTGGGTTAGTTTTGGATCGTCAAAATGCTAAATGTCAAACTACATGACTATTCCTCTCATACGATATAAACTTTAAACAAATGAAAGTATTAGATTCTAACCCCTAGACCTCTCAGAACCTCATAAAATTCTACTTACAGGTACCACCTCTTGAGGATGAAGAAATGGACCATGATGACGCCAACCCTGCTGTGCTGCAGAGGGGTCGACGTGCTCCAGGCAAAAGTGTTCAGCAGGAACCCGTACAAAACTACTTCCAGCAATGTAGTAAGAAAGTCAGGTATTACTAACCTGTGTCAATAATCATGTAATGAGTGGAATAATGGTTTTCCATGCATCACTGCACACTGAATAAAAGAGATCATTGTAGCATCTCATTTCATCAAATATTGAAATGGCTTGCTATTATTTGATATGAATAACACAAATAAATACAAAAAAGTGCCGTATATTTATTTAAAAAGAAATAAATGATTATCAATTACCGGTCTTCGCAAGAAATAATATATATATATATATATATATATATATATATATATATATATATATATATATATATATATATATATATATATATATATATATATATATATATATATATATATATATATATATATATCAACATGTATGAGTATAGCTCAGGTACTGTGAAGTAAAAAAAAAAGTAAATAAACATATTTATAGAAATGCCCACCATGTTGCTACAAACACTCCAATCTTATTTTTTTTTTTACTTTAAGTAGTACAAAGGCATTGTAGGTATCACAGTAAAGAAATTCTTTGGTAGTATAGTGTACTAATATTAATATGCTACTCTAGGTAAATGATAGAATTGCTACAATTTAAGGCTACATAAAAGAAAAGTAAATAAACATATGTATAAAAATGCCCCCTGGGTAACCACACAACACTCTAACTTTAACTTTTTTTTGTACTTTAATACTAAGGCACTATAGATATCAGTGAGGTGGCACTATCATGAATCACAACACAAAGAAATGACTAAATTATAATGTACAAATATAAAATTGACCACCAGAAAATATATATATATATATATATATATATATATATATATATATATATATATATATATATATATATATATATATATATATATATATATATATATATATATATATATATATATAACCTTACCAATATAAACTGCAGTTACTTTGTAAGTCAAACAATATTGAAATTTAACAGATTATTTTTTCATACTCACTTATAGTTTAATTTTGGTGGTTGGCATTGAACCAACGCATGGCATGAGCTCTTAATTGCTGGAGACATTTAAAGATTTTTCTCTGCAATTCAACAGATTGCTAATATGAGGCAGCAATATGCTGAAGAACCTGTTGCTGTGATTTTTTTTTTTTTTTTTTTTTTTACTGAGGAGTTAATTACATTATTTTATTTCACTTGCGCCAAGTGGCGTTCTAGCTTTCCGGCAGTGGCAGCCCTACAATTGTTGTAGGAGACAGCATTCGTAGGACAACTAGCTCTACATCAGTATAGCTGGTTTCCTATGGAGGTCCCTCACCTGCATGGATAAGAAAGTTGCAATTATTAGCCAGCCACAACCTCTTATTTTAATCTAAATCCGCCTACTGTAAGTTTTCAATGTATTAATGATCATTTTGAAGCTTGTAAGTGCTGCAGTGTTCACTATCTCAGAAATGACTGCTACAGGTAAGGTACACACTCCTATTTATAATCCAGTGCATAGCAGGTTCTTGGTTAAATATCTGTGTAAGTTTGACAACAACACCAACATTGAATCACAACATGTACACAATAGCAAACTATTGTTCTATAACTGGAGGGGTTTTAAGCTGTCATCAACTTAATCTAGCTAATCTACCCTTACCTAACTCATCTCTAAAAATTTAAAAGAAATATTTAGGCCCCAAAGGATGAGCAGAATGAACATTTTTTTTTTCTCTCCAATAATGCAACAAAGTCATTTGAGCAATTTTGTCATATTACTAAAAGCAATGTTAAAAAATTTGTTAACTAAATTCTACATGTAATGTGATCGGCAAAACCAATGAACTCACCAGTGCCTGCAGCACGACGTTGTTCTGCTTCTGCCTTCGCTTTCAGTTGACTCCTTAAGCCCAACTTTTCGTGGACAATTGTTCGTGGAGCAGGGTACGGCGAGGAGGTTTATCAAAGCGTAGGAGGGGGAGGCTGTATGTAAGTGAGTGATGTTGTTTAATATGGTAAACTCAGCACGGTGTCTTGTAAAAAGTTCGATTTTATAGCTATACATTATCCTAATGCTCTAAAAGTTATGTTAACGCTAATAATAGTATATCGCGAATATTAATTAACATGTTAAGATCATTAACAAATGTTTTGATGCTATAAGGGAAATAGAATAATAAAACGTGGATGACATTCGTCATCGTTCGATTGTAGCTAGTGATAATTTCCTTTATTTATTTGTTATTGTTAAAAAGTTATTTATTTATTATTACCATTGTAACTATTTCAAATAGTTTTTAAGACTCACCTTTTATATTAATGAGAATCTAAACCTAATCCAATGCAATTGTAATCTAACCTAACCTAACCTAAACCAGTCTAGCGTGTTCAAGAGTGATTGGCAACTACTCTTCCAGTTTTCAGAAATACACGTCGGTTGCCGGCGGGCTGTAAGTGGGGTAGTGATCCCCACGCACGTCTGGCAGCGAACACGGCATCTGAACACCCCCGACATTTCATTCTGCCAATCCAGCATGTACGAGGAAGAGGCATTATGTTTTTGGTTCCTGCATCGTCGATGGGCACGGCGCAGGAAGAAACAAAGACAACACTGGATTCAGCTTTTCTACATGACATACTGATCCATGGGATGGTCATAATATTGTGCCCCAAGTTGAGAGGCCATGAAGACAAATTCTTTAGTTACTTCTGATGTCGATAAAATCGTTCGTCGATCTGCTGGAACAAATTCGATTGGCTAGAATCACGGGCAATGCCCATATAATACTCAAACCACGCGCACTTTTGCAGCCGGTGGGTGCAGCATAGAGTTCCTCCGTATGACGTAGAGCAAGTTTATCCTTACTCCTCATTCTATTTTGCGCCCCCAGTGCGTTCTCTAAATGACATTTAGGGAGGCTAACCTCTATGTTCTGCAGGCGTTAAAAAGTAAGTGTATCTGTCTATACCTACTACAAAATATATTGGTAAAAAAAAAAAATGAGGCATACTTCAGGTTCCGTTTATAGTCGGCTCCTGAGAAATGCAAACTACACACTCTTCTTGCGGTTGGATTTATAACTTTTTTGTGCTTACAAATTTGAAACCATAATTTATGCGTCACTGCATTTGTAGGGAATCTGTGGAAAAGATTATAGATTTTGTGTGTATAGGAGGGGGGGGGGGATAACAGGGCTTCACTGAGTTCTAAGGTTTTTAGTAAAGCAAAGACACTGTTGTTCAAAGTTATTATTGTTATTTTTTTCTTCTTACCACATAGTCAACATAGGAGGAGGAGGCAGTAGACACCTGCCGAAACGATAATTACTCCCAGTGAGGTCTAAAGCACTGTTCAGAGGGTGCTGTGAACTTATCATTAAACCCAGCTGTGACCTCACTGGACGTTTCCCTTTCTGTCTCACAACACAAGGGGGCAGTCACAGCCTGCCCTCTGAAGACAACTCTCTTCCTCCACACAAAACTACAAGCACCTAATAACACACACACCCTTCACTCAAAAATTTTAAAATCATCATGGCGACTCCTACACCAGCCTCGGAGTCTCCATCTGGGGAGGGGACCATAAATGTCCCCAGGTCGGACTGCCTTTCTGTCGACGACCCTAAGTGTCTTGACACCACCCTCAACTTTTTCTTCATTAACTTCTGCAACATTCGCGGTCTAAGATCTAATTTTCAATCAGCAGAACACCACCTCTCCTCTTCTAAACCTCATCTCCTTTTCCTCACTGAAACTCAGGTGTCTGAGGCAACTGACAGTAGCCCCTTTTCTGTTCCCTCCTACTTTCTCTATCCTCATTTTCGATCCAAAGCTGGATGCTGCGTTTATGTGCGCAATGACTTAACCTGCTCTCGTGCCCACGCTCTTGAATCTTATGAGTTTTCCACATCTGGCTACGACTACAGAGTCACTCTCATACTAAATTTATCTGTGCTGTATACCTCTCACCTAACTCCTCTGACTATAAGAAATTCTTTGACTACTTAACTTCCAAAGTGGAGCACATTCTGACCCTCTTCCCTTTTGCAGAGATCTCCATTCTTGGAGACTTCAATGTTCACCACTAGCTTTGGCTTTCCTCTCCCTTCACTGACCATCCTGGTGAACTAGCCTACAACTTTGCTATCCTCCATGACCTAGAGCAATTGGTGCAACACCTTACTCGTATTCCTGACCGTCTTGGAGATACGTCCAACATTCTTGACCTTTTCCTGACCTCTAATCCTTCTGCTTATGCTGTCACCCTTTCTTCTCCGTTGGGCTCCTCCGATCACAATCTTATATCTTTATCTTGTCCTATCACTCCAATCCCTCCTCAAGATCCCCCTAAGCGAAGGTGCCTCTGGCGTTTTGCCTCTGCTAGTTGGGGGGACCTGAGGAGGTATTTTGCTGATTTTCCTTGGAATGACTACTGCTTCCGTGTCAAAGACCCGTCTTTGTGTGCTGAGCGCATAACAGAGGTGATAGGGTCTGGCATGGAGGCATACATTCCTCACTCTTTTTCTCGTCCTAAACCTTCTAAACCTTGGTTTAACACAGCTTGATCTTGTGCTATACATGATAGAGAGGAGGCCCACAAAAGGTACTTAAGCCTTCCATCACCAGAATCTCATGCACTTTATATTTCTGCCCGGAACCATGCCAAGTCTGTTCTCCAACTAGCCAAACACTCCTTCATTAACAGAAAATGTCAAAACCTTTCAAGATCTAACTCCCCTCGTGATTTCTGGCATCTAGCCAAAAATATCTCCAATAACTTTGCTTTTTCTTTCCCTCCTCTATTTCAACCAGATGGCACCACTGCTATCACATCTATTTCTAAAGCTGAACTCTTTCCTCAAACCTTTGCTAAAAACTCTACCTTGGACGATTCTGGGCTTGTTCCTCCCTCTCCTCCACCCTCTGACTACTTCATTCCACCTATCAAAATTCTTCGCAATGATGTTTTCCATGCCCTCGCTGACCTAAACCCTCGGAAGGCTTATGGACCTGATGGGGTCCCTCCTATTGTTCTCCGAAACTGTGCCTCCGTGCTTGCACCTTGCCTAGTCAAACTCTTTCAGCTCTGTCTGTAAACATCCAACTTTCCTTCTTGCTGGAAGTTTGCCTACATTCAACCTGTTCCTAAAAAGGGTGACCGTTCTAATCCCTCAAACTACCGTCCTATTGCTTTAATTTCCTGCCTATCTAAAGTTTTTTAATCTATCCTCAACAGGAAGATTCTCAAACATCTATCACTTCACAACCTTCTATCTGATCGCCAGTATGGGTTCCGTTAAGGCCGCTCCACTGGTGATCTTCTGGCTTTCCTTACTGAGTCTTGGTCATCCTCTTTTAGAGATTTTGGTGAAACTTTTGCTGTTGCCTTGGACATATCAAAAACTTTTGATAAAGTCTGGCACAAAGCTTTGATTTCCAAACTACCCTCCTACGGTTTCTATCCTTCTCTCTGTAACTTCATCTCAAGTTTCTTCTCTGACCGTTCTATTGCTGCTGTGGTAGGCGGTCACTGTTCTTCTCCTAAATCTATTAACAGTGGTGTTCCTCAGGGTTCTGTCCAGTCACCCACTCTCTTCTTATTATTCATTAATGATCTTCTAAACCAAACTTCTTGTCCTATCCACTCCTACGCTGATACCACCCTGCACATTTCCACGTCTTTTCATAGACGTCCAACCCTTCATGAGGTAAACATATCACGCAGGGAAGCCACAGAACGCCTGACTTCTGATCTTTCTAAAATCTCTGATTGGGGCAGAGCAAACTTGATATTGTTCAATGCCTCAAAAACTCAATTCCTCCATCTATCAGCTCGACACAACCTTCCAGACAACTATCCCCTCTTCTTCAATGACACTCAACTGTCCTCTTCTGCACTGAACATCCTCGGTCTGTCCTTTACTTATAATCTGAACTGGAAACTTCACATCTCATCTCTAGCTAAAACAGCTTCTATGAGGTTAGGTGTTCTGAGACGTCTCCGCCAGTTTTTCTCACCCCCCGAGCTGCTAACTCTGTACAAGGGCCTTCCTTATCCGTCCATGTATGGAGTATCACATGTCTGCAGGGGTTCCACTCATACTGTTCTTCTAGACAGGGTGGAATCAAAAGCTTTTCGTCTCATCAACTCCTCTCCTCTAACTGACTGTCTTCAGCCCCTCTCTCACCGCCGCAATGTTGCATATCTAGCTGTCTTCTACCGCTATTTTCATGCCAACTGCGCTTCTGATCTTGCTAACTGCATGCCTCCCCTCCTTCCGCGGCCTCGCTGCACAAGACTTTCTTCTTTCTCTCACCCCTATTCTGTCCACCTCTCTAACGCAAGAGTTAACCAGTATTCTCAATCATTCATCCCTTTCTCTGGTAAACTCTGGAACTCCCTGCCTGCTTCTGTATTTCCACCTTCCTATGACTTGAATTCCTTCAAGAGGGAGGTTTCAAGACACTTATTCATCAATTTTTTGACCACTGCTTTGACCCTTTTATGGGACTGGCATTTCAGTGGGCATTTTTTGTATTAGTTTTTGTTGCCTTTGGCCAGTGTCCTTCCTACATAAAAAAATAAAAAAAATAAATTCAGATATATATATATATATATATATATATATATATATATATATATATATATATATATATATATATATATATATATATATATATATATATATAATTTTTTTTTACTTTTTTCCAAGGGGTTCTAAGGTTAGCAGATCCTCACATCTGTCCCCCAAGATTTATCTCAAGTTCTGTAGTTTCCAGTGTTGTGAGGACTATTGAGATTTTTTTTTCTTTACTGCAGTACTTCATCCTGAACAAACATCCCTAATAAACGCCTTTACTTATCTCCTATTATTGTAAAAAAAAAGGTAGATAGTCTGAAGTGTTCTAAATGAAACTCAAGTTTCATCTTATCCACTTTCTTCATGACCTAGTTAAGGGAGACCAGCATATGTTTAGTTCCAGGAGCATTTATTATGTTAAAAGTCTGACCAGCACTACCAATCTTGTAAAATTTTACTCTATTTATTTATTTATTTATTTACTTATTTATTTATTTATTTTATTTATTTGTTCATTATCTTATGTAGGAGGGGCATCGGCCAAGGGCAAAAAAATTGCAAAATTGCTGAAGTGCTGGCCCACGAACATAGTCAAAAGCTGTAGTTAAAAATTACAGGGTAATTGTCATTAAACCTCCCTCTTGAAAGAGTTCAAGACATAAGAAAGGAAATACAGTAACAGAAAGAGAGTTCCAGAGTTCACCAGAGAATGGGTTGAATGAGTGAGAATACTGGTTAACTCTTGCATTAAAGAGATAGACAGAATGGGGTTGAGAGAAAAAAAAAGTCTTATGCAGCGAGGCCGCGCGAGGATGGGAGGCATGCAGCTAGCAAGATCAGAAGAGCAGTCAGCATGAAAATAGCGACAAAAGATAGCAAGAGGTGCTACAATACGGCAAAGACAGAGAAGCTGAAGACAGTCAGCTGGAGGAAAGGAGCTGATGAAACGAAAAGCTTTTGATTCCACCCTGTCTAAAAGAGCGGTATGTGTAGAACCCCCCCCAAACATGTGATGCATGCTTCATGCATGGACGGATAAGGCCCCTGTACAAAGATAGCAACATGGGGAGGGGGGTGGGCGACTGGCGGAGACAACTTATAAAGCCTGACTTCATAGAAGCTATTTTAGCTAGAGATGAGATATGAAGACAGTTTACATTATAATTAAAGGATAGACAGAGGATGTTCAGTGTAGAAGATGTGGACAGTCGAGTGTCACTGAAGAAGAGGGGATAGTTGTTTGGAAGGTTGTGTCGAGTTGATAGATGGAGGAATTGAGTATTTGAGGCATTAAGCTTGCTCTGCCCCAATCAGAAATGTTGAGAGATCAGAAGTCACGTGTTCTGTGGCTTCCTTACCTAAACGTTTTACTTTACTAAAGGACTGGCCGTCTATGAAAAGAAGTGGAAAAATGCAGGGTGGTATCATCAACGTAGTAGTGGATAGGACGAGAAGTTTGGTTTAAAAGATCATTGTTGAATAATAGGGATAGAGTGGGATGACAGGACAGAACCCTAAGGAAAACCACTGTTAATAGATTCAGGAGAAGAACAGTGACCTTCTACCACAGCAGCAATATAATGGTTATAGATAAGGAACTTTAGATAAGTTACAGAGAGAAGGATAGAAGCCGAAGTCGTATCAGGGTAGTTTGGGAATCAGAGGCTTGTGCCATACTCTGTCAAAAGCTTTTGATATGTCTAAGGCAACCCCAAAAACGTTTCACCAAAATCTCTTAAAGAGATTTTGATTTTCGAAAAATAAATCAATGAGACAGTAGTTCAAGGGATTAGAACGGTCACTCTTTTTAGGGAACATGATGAATGTAGTGGCAAATTTCCAGTAAGAAGGAAATATAGATACTGATTGACAGATTTGAAAGAGTTTGACTAGCAAGGTGCAAGCACGGAGGCACAGTTTCAGAGAACATTAGGAGCGACCTCACAAGGTCCTCAAGCATTCCCAGAGGTTAGGCCAGCAAGGGCATAGAAAACATCACTGCGAACGATATTAATTGGTCGAATGAAGTAGTCAGATGGTGGAGGAGAGGGAGGAACAAACCCTGAAAAACCCAAAGGTAGAGCTTTTTAGGAAACGTTTGAGCGAAGACTTCAGCTTTAGAAATAGTTAGTAAATTTGCGGATGACACAAAGATAGGTAGATTAATTAGGTCAGAATCGGATGCCATCACCTTGCAGGCAGACTTAGATGGAATGAATGAATGGACGGATAGATGGCAAATGCAATTCAATATTAATAAATGCAAAGTGCTTAGCGTAGGTAGAGGAAACCCACACAATAGGTACACATTAGACAACCAAACTCTGGTAGGTACAGGGTACGAGAAAGATTTAGGAGTTATAGTTAGCTCTGAACTCCGTCTAGGGAAACAATGCATAGAAGCCACAAACAAGGCAAATAGGGTACTAGGATTCATTTTTAGGAGTGTTAAAAGTAGAAAGCCGGGAGTAATATTAAAGTTATACTTGGCGCTGGTCAGACCTCATCTAGACTACGCGGTGCAGTTCTGGTCCCCACATTTCAGGAAAGATATAGGTCTATTAGAATCAGTACAGAGGAGAATGACTAAAAGGATACAGGCGATGAGGAGTATCCCTTACGAGGCGAGGTTGAAGCTGTTAAATTTACATTCTTTAGAGAGACGTAGGTTAAGAGGGGACCTGATAGAAGTCTTTAAGTGGTATAAGGGTTATAACAAGGGAGATGTAAGCAAAATTCTTAGGATCAGCAACCAGGGTAGAACAAAAAATAACGGGTTCAAGCTTGAAAAATTTAGGTTTAGGAAGGAGATAGGAAAAAATTGGTTCTCAAATAGAGTGGTAGATGATTGGAACGGACTCAGTAATCATGTAGTTAGTGCTAGGACACTAGAGAGCTTTAAGAGAAGATTAGACAAGTTTATGGATGGGGATAGCAGATGGAAATAGGTAGGTGTGTTTCATACAGGGACTGCCACGTGTAAGCCTGGTCGCTTCTTGCAGCTTCCCTTATTTCTTATGATCTTATGTTCTTAATAGATGAAATGAAAGTCGTGCCATCAGGTTGAAATAAAGGAGGGAAAGATGAAGAAGCAAAGTTAATGAAAATGTTTTTGGCTACGTGCCAGAAGCCACGGCGGGAGTTAGATTTTGAAATGCTTTGACATTTTCTATTAATGAAGGAGTTTTTTTTGGCTAGTTGGAGACTTGGCATGATTCCTGGAAGAAATATAAAGTGCATGAGATTCAGGTGATGGAAGGCTAAGTACCTTTTGTGGGCCACCTCTCTATCATGTATAGGACGAGAACAGGTTGTGTTAAACCAAGGTTTGGAAAATTTAGGTCAAGAAAGGAATATACGCCTCCGTGCCAGACACTATCTATCACCTCAGTTATGCGCTCAGCACACAGAGACAGGTCTCTGACAACGAAACATTAGTTACTCCAAGAAAAATCAGCGTACCTGCTTTGGGAATATCCTGAGGAGGGATTGGAGCGATTGGACAAAATGAGGCTGTGATCAGAGGAGCCCAACGGAGAAGATAGGGTGACAGCATAAGCAGAAAGATTAGAGGTTAGGAAAAGGTCAAGAATGTTGGGCGTATCTCCATGACGCTCAGGAATATGAGTAGGGTGTTGCATCATTTGGTCTAAGTCGTGGAGGATAGCAAAGTTAAAGGCTAGTTCACAAGGATGGTCAGTGAAAGGAGAGGAAACCCAAAGCTGGTGGTGAACATAGGTCTCCAAAAATGGAGATCTCTGCAAAATGGAAGAGAGTCAAAATATGCTCCACTTTGGAAGTTGGTCAATTATTTATTTATTTTTTATTTATTTATTTATTTTTTTGTCAGAGGGGTTAGGTGAGAGGTATACAACACAGATAAATTTAGTTTGAGAGTGACTTTAGTCGTAGACAGAGGGTGAAAAACTCGGAAGGTTCATGGACAGGAGAGCATGTTAAGCCTTTCCGCACATAAACGCAACATCCAGCTTTGGACTGAAAATGAGGATAGAGGGAGGAAAGAAACAGAAAAGGGGCTACTGTGAGTGGCCTCAGACACCTTTGTTTCAGTGGGGAAAAAAAAATGACGTTTAGTAGAGGACAGGTGGTGTTCTAAAGATTGAAAATCAGATTTAAGGCCGCGAATGTTGCAGAAATTAATGAAGAAGAAGTTGAGGGGACGTGAAGACACTTAGTGTCGATACTAGAAGAGCAGTCCGACCTGGTGATATTTTTGGTGCTCTTTCCCTAGATGGAGACTCCAAAGCTAATTTAGGGGTCGCTATGATTAATTTAGAATTGAGTGAAGGGTGTGTCTGTAATCAGGTTTTGTGTGAAGGAAGAGAGTTGTCTTTAGAGGGCAGGGTGTGAGACACAAAGGGAAAGGATTCAAAGGTAAAGAATTCAAGCCATGTGGAGAAACAGGCAATAGCGCATAAGGCAAAGAAATTGTATACACACCCCATGATAAATATATCAGCAACCTATTTCTTTAACAACACCTGGAAATCAGTATCTCTTCCCAGTATAGTGGAATAATTATCACTCACAAAGCCGATGGTTTTCTTGAAAGGAATCTGTTTGCTTTCAAGCAGTTCCTTGACACACTTATATAGACCTGAAGTACTTCCATCATCCACCTCAACTATGATGAATAGTGCATCTGTTACTTTGCATTTCTTTTCATCATAATAACGTAGCATTAACGTTAGCACCTGAGAAACAGAAACGTCTGTACTCTCATCTATTATAATGGAAAAGATATGGTCTCCAAAGAGAATATTGTTACCGTGCACCGTGCCCCACCAAGATTTAACTTAAATAGGCTTAAAATGTCCCTTAGGGCCCCCAGAACACGTTTCAAATAGTTCCCAAGAAAATAAATAATTCCAGTTATGAGTTACAGCCTTTTACATAAATGTACTCCCTCGCTCTCTGCACCGAATGGTCAAAATACAACTCGTGAACAGCATATTTGAATTAACAAAAAATTGAGTTTTGGTTATCCATATAATGGATTCAGATGTAAATATACATCGAAACAACCGCTACATGTTTGACCGTTGGATAGGTTGGCTGCGGTGTCGCTCAAGGAGTCGCTACCGTCAATTTCATTGCAAAAAATGTATGTGAACAATGAAACAGTAAAAATTATGGCAAACATAGGTTAGGTTAGTTCTTTTTCATACACTAGAATGTTTCAGGGCAGATTCTAGCCATATCTGAGGATCATGGGACTTTTAGTTTCAACACCATGACAATTATATCTACCCCTCCAATAGGGCTTGTTTTAGTATTAAATGTTTGTTTTTTTCCATAACAGTTTATGACATGAAATAATCAAACATGTTTTTTACGAAAGGAACTTTATGATTTGTTTCACTGGCAGTTGTCTGCATTTATTGCAATATTATGTTTTAAATAATATTACATATAAAAAAAAAGATTAAAATGCTGAGATCTCTTGCAAGCCATTTGATGTTAATATTCAAACATACTAACCCTGTTTTCTTACTTTTTAGGATGATTAACTGAATCAGAGACAACATGGCTTTACGAAAAGGCAAGTATGAAAATGGTGCTGCATCTCAAGGTCCACTGCGGTGCCGGTCGTCGAAAATTAAAGGATAAGTGTCTTGAAACCTCCCTCTTGATAGAGTTCAAATCACAGAAAGGAGGAAATACAGAAGGAGGAAGGAAGTTCAGAGTTTACCAGAGAAAGGGATGAATGATTGATAATACTGGTTAACTCTTGCATTAGAGAGGTGGACAGAATAGGGGTGAGAGAAAGAAGAACGTCGTGTGCAGCAATGCCGCGAGGCATGCAGTTAGCAAGATCAGAAGAGCAGTTAGGATGAAAATAGTGGTAGAAGATAGCAAGAGATGCAACATTGCGGCAATGAGAGAGTTGATGAAGACAGTCAGATGAGAGCAGCTGATAAGACGAAAAGCTTTTGATACCATCTTGTGTAAAAGAGCGGTATGAGTAGTACCTCCCCATACATGTGAAGCATACTCCATGCATGGACGGATAAGGTCCCTGTACAAAGTTAGCAGCTGTGGGGGTGAGAAAAAAACAGTGGAGACTACTCAGAACGCCTGACTTCATAGAACCTGTCTTAGCAAGAGATGAGATGTAAAGTTTCCAGTTTTGATTATAAGTAAAGGACAGACCGAGGATGTTCATTGTAGAAGAGAGGGACAGTTGAGTGTCACTGAAGAAAAGGGGATAGTTGTCTGGATCGTTGTGTCGAGTTGATAGATGGAAGAATTGAGTTTTTGAGGCATTGAACAATACTAAGTTTGCTCTGCCCTAATCAGAAATTTTAGAGAGAGCAGGAGTCAGGCGTTCTGTGGCTTCCCTGCGAGAACTGTTACTTCCTGAAGGGATGGACGTCTACGAAAAGACGTGGAAAAGTACAGGGTTGTATCATCGGTGTACGAGAGGATGGGACAAGAAGTTTGGTTTAGACCATTAATGAATAATAGAAAGCGAGTGGGTGACAGGACAGAATCCTAAGGAACACCACTGTTAATATTGACCGTTTACCACTGCAGCAATAGAACGGTCATAATGAAAATTTGAGATGAAGTTAAAGAGAGAAGAATAGAAACCATAGGATGGTAGTTTGGACATCAAAGTTTTATGCCATACTCTGTTGAAAGCTTTTGATATGTCGAAGGCAAGAGCAAAAATGTTACCAGAATTCCTAAGAAACGATGACCAAAAGTCAGAAAGGAAAGCTAGTGGAGCGACTTTCACGGAACCCATACTGGCGATTGGATAGAAGGTTGTGAAGTGATAGATGTTCAAGAATCTTCCTGTTGAGGATATATTAAAAACTTTAGAGAGGTAGGAAATTAAAGCAATAGCACGATAGTTTGAGAGATTAGAATGGTCACCCTTTTTTAGGAACAGGCTGACTTCAGGCAACCTTTCAGCAAGAAAAAAAGATAGATGTTGATAGACAGAGTTGGAAGAATTTGACTAGGCAAGGTGCAAGCATGGAAACAGCCTCGGAGAACAATCGGAGGAACCCGATCAGGTCCATAAGCCTTTCGAGGCTTAGAAATAGATGAGATGTCAGTGGTGCCTAGCAAAGGTTTGAGCGAAGAGTTCAGCTTTAGAAATAGATGAGATGTTAGTGGTGCCTAGCAAAGGTTTGAGCGAAGAGTTCAGCATTAGAAACAGATGAGATTCCAGTGGTGCCATCAGGTTGAAGTAAAGAAGGAAAAGGTGAAGAAGCAAAGTTATTGGAGATATTTTTGGTTAGGTGCCAGAAGTTGCTAGGGGAGCTAGATCATGAAAGATTTTGACACTGTAAATCTTTTAATGAAAAACACTCATGTTTAGGTCATGCTGATACAGGTTGGTCCGGTTGGACAAAGTATGTGTTAACTTGTGTCTTACAGGAGATGGATGGGTTAGGCTTTACTACTTTTACATTTTTTTTTATTTATTTTCTTTTTATGTATATGTACATATATACTCGTAGATCTTAATTTTTAATATGATATAGGACTAAATTTTAATATGTAATATATATATATATATATATATATATATATATATATATATATATATATATATATATATATATATATATATATATATATATATATATATATATATATATATATATATATATATATATATATATATATATATATATATATATATATATATATATATATATGCACTTATTTATTTATTTGTTTATTTATTTATTTTTTGTCAATCCTGATGTGAAGTAATTGACAAGGAAATAATTCAGCTTCAGAACATCATGAAGCTATCAGCTTTGGTGACATTTACATTACTGCCTTAAATGAAACAGAGCATGCAAATCCAGAATACAGGAGTGAAAAAAATAAATAAATAAAATAAAATAAAGGAAAAGCAGGATAATAGTATTCATTGCACTTAAAAAATGAAGTGGAATTCAAGTCGTATCTTGAGTACAGTACATAGATGAAGAATGAAAGAGCAGTAGTTATTGCCTATAAGCTAGGATCAGCAGACATGACTAGAGATGTAGCCCTGTACTTGAGAAACATAATCATGGAAGCATTTCATAATTCACACAGCCTCCCGTGGCCACCAACGAAGAACTGTTTCCGGCAGAAAGACAATCTATCAAATGACCTTGAGAAATTTATCAGTTACCTTTTGGCAGGCTAAGCACAGTATTGTGCAAGTTTCATCACTTGGACAAGACATCTGTCAGGCTGTTACAAAGGACAATTGAAAGCATCCAAAGCACATAGTAATAGTATGACGTTGCGACATCTCTTCAGAAGTGAGCAGTTACTAACAATGATGAACAGGTTCGGCCACTGTGAAACATACAGGTTTATCCTGGAACTGGAAACTTCTAATACCAAAGCAACAGAGGAATGTTCACGCATTCTGTCATTACAGATGTTTATCCATCCATCAGAACATCATTTACACTCAAAATTTGACAACATTGACGTATTTTTTAGTACACCTGTAGGCCAAATCCCGATTCACAGAGCGCATGGGATCATGCTACAGGAAGCCAGAGGAGACCAATGTGGAGGAACTTAGCTGCAGCTAAGAAGAGCCAAATAAATTCTTAAGGTATCCCACCCAGGTCTTCCAGATTGCTGTTTCACAACAAGGAAAAGCCCAGGCTGTACTTGCGTCGGTACAATCATCCTTAGTGGATCAGAAACACCGGAGAAGATTAAGAAAATTCACCTAATGTGAATTCTTATTAAACTCCACAGTGCTGTCAAGGAGAATCACGGTGTGCCTAGCTGGGCAGGGTTCACGTCGCTCGGAGAGGAGAGATTCCAAAAAAAGAAAACTATTATTCGATACTATCCTGTTATAAACCATGCAATTACAGACTATGAAACTGTTGAAGAATGCCTAACACAAGCTGTGGATGATATACATGAGGTTGGCGTTTGACTTGGGAGTGTGCATGGTGTATTCACTTACCTGGAATCAGCCACAGAAGTATAAACACCACATTCATGTGATGGACATTTTCCATCAGATTGTTAAGGTCACTGTTCTTCTTCTAAATCTATTAACAGTGGTGTTCCTCAGGGTTCTGTCCTGTCACCCACTCTTATTATTCATTAATGATCTTCTAAACCAAACTTCTTGTCCTATCCACTACTACGCCGATGATACCACCCTGCACTTTTTCCCGTCTTTTCATAGACGTTCAACCCTTCAGGAAGTAAACATTTCACGCTGGGAAGATACAGAACGCTCGACTTCTGATCTTTCTGAAATTTCTGATTTCGGCAGAGCAAACTTGGCATTGTTCAATGCCTCAAAAACTCAATTTCTCCATCTATCAACTCGACACAACCTTCCACACAACTATCCCCTCTTCTTCAATGACACTCAACTGTCCACCTCTTCTACACTGAACATCCTCGGTCTGTCCTTTACTTATAATCTGAACTGGAAACTTCACATCTCATCTCTAGCTAAAACAGCTTGTATGAAGTTGGGTGTTCTGAGACGTCTCCGCTAGTTTTTCTCCGCCCCCCAGCTGCTAACTCTGTACAAGGGCCTTATCCGTCCATGTATGGAGTATGCTTCACATGTCTGGGGGGGTTCCACTCATACTGATCTTTTAGACTGGGTGGAATCAAAAGCTTTTCGTCTCATCAACTCCTCTCCTCTAACTGTCTTCAGCCTCTCACTCATCGCCGCAATGTTGCATCTCTAACAGTCTTCTATCGCTATTTTCATGCTAACTGCTCTTCTGATATTGCTATCTGCATGCCTCCCCTCCTCCCGCGGCCTCACTGCACAAGACTTTCTTCTTTCTCACACCCCTATTCTGTCCACCTCTCTAATGCAAGAATTAACCAGTATTTTCAATCAATTAATGGTAAACTCTGGAACCCCCTGCCTGCTTTTATATTTCCACCTTCCTATGACTTGAATTCCTTCAAGAGAGAGGTGTCAAGACACTTACCCTTTAATTTTTTACTACCGCTTTGGACCCTTTTATGGGACTGGCATTTCATTGGGCTTTTTTTTTTTTATTGGATTCTTGTTGCTCTTGGCCAGTGTCCCTCCTACATAAAAAAAAAAAAAAAAAGTTTCGGGACAGTGGATGGCTTCATGACAAAAACGGACTAAAGCAGAGGCTACAAATAGCTCACCAAAGGTGTTAACAATTCTGATGTTCCCTCTGAATATGAAAAGTTAACTGTCATTGATGGTAATACCATTTTTCATTATATGACACAATTACCAGTACAGGACACAAGTATGGCCTTAAGCCAGATATGTCTCTAATTCTTTGACACGATGCCTATGCCATGAGTAATGGCATGTATTAAAAAGGAAACATTAAGTCGACGGAAATCATCTTTTCGCGTGACAGCACAGAAAGACCAGGTAATTGGGTAGACTTCCTGACAAATTATGGGAACAAACCTCAGATTGTTAAACTTCTGCTTGAAGTATGGAGCAGAGACCCTGTTACTGAAAAACCGAAGGACAGGAATGTCATCCACATTTGTGATGGCAGGGCATACAAACTGATTTCAGCAGATGGAAATAAGGCAAAGAGATAACTGCTGCATGATGTGACATCCATATATTATATATATATATATATATATATATATATATATATATATATATATATATATATATATATATATATATATATATATATATATATATATATATATATACAAGACGAAATGGAGAACAAAATTAGATAAATTTAGATAAGTAACTAGCTCAGCGAAGGCGAGGAATAGCTTATGTGTTTACTACACGAACTGTAGAAGTGTTTTGAATAAAATATGCTTATTTAGATGAATGGTGTGTGTAGAGGACCTTGATATCATTGCTTTAACAGAATGTTGGTTAGATGTGTCAGGAAAAGTACTTGTTCCAGAGGTTAAGATAGATAATTATACACTATTATATAAAGACGGAAATCAGAAGAGGAGGTGGCACGCGATGTATCTTAGGGACACATTACAGTGTTGTATTAACAGTAGAATTAAAACAGATAGTAAAATAGAGTCGATCCTTAAGGAAGGATCACAGTCAGTAGTACTGGGATTAGTGTACAGACCACCGAACAGTATAAAGGACATTAACACCTCACTATGGCAGGAAATAAATAGAGCAGGCAGGTACAGTCTGGTATGTGTGGTAGGAGATTTTGATTTTAGGAATATCGACTGAAGCCTGATGGTAGGTAACAGTGAAGCAGAGGAAATTCTTAAGGTAATTCAAGATATTTTTTTTTTAAACAGGTAATCTTAGAACCCTCAAGGGGGAGTAATATTCTAGATTTAATTTTAACTAACAGAGAGGAAGCAGTCACGCAGGTAGAGGTTGGAAGACAGCTAGGTAACAGTAACCATTGCGAAATTAAGTACAAATTAAGATGAGAGGAGACTTTTAGAAGCAAAATCACTAGTAAAATACCTGACTTTAGGAGATCAGATTTTGGGGGTTTATAAAGGTACCTTCAAGGAGTTGACTGGCAACGGACGCAGGGGGAGGTAAGATCCAGGACGGAATTGAGAGAAATAAGACAGGATGAAGGAGAGTATCAGTCTCAACATTTATTTTTATTATATATATATATATATATATATATATATATATATATATATATATATATATATATATATATATATATATATATATATATATATATATATATATATATATATATATATATATATATATATATATATATATATATATATATATATATATATATATATACATATGTGTGTGTGTGTGTGTGTGTGTGTACATTCACGTGCGTGTGTTCATATATTCATCCCACGTGTGCCCAGCCTATTCTATTTTAACTTTTTGACTACCTCTCAAGGGAATTGCACACTCACTTACAGTCCTTAGGGAAAACACCTGCGTTCGTTCTGATTATTCATTCCTGGCTAGAGTAACGACCCCTCTCATTCGTCCTTTCACCTTATTTCATGGCATCTCATTGGTCATTTCGTCTCCCCCAAAACCAAAACGTGATCCACTTAACTCAGATAAATACAGCCCGCATGGTAGCGAGCTCTCTCTGTTCAGCTCTCAATCCCAGTCAGTCAGTCACCTAGTCAAGACCAGTCAGTCTTGGTCTCTCACTCATTTCCACTCAGTCACAGTCAGACTTGAGAGACGCTACTCAGTCATAATTTCATATCACTTCAGAGAGAAAGAGAACAATCAATCGTCACGTTACGATCTCGTTTCGTATCAAGTGTGTACATTCAACCTATTGTTAAATCAAGAAGAACTCTCATCATAAGTGTCTTTTACTCGCACACACTAACTATATATATATATATATATATATATATATATATATATATATATATATATATATATATATATATATATATATATATATATATATATATATATATATATATATATATATATATATATATATGCATATATATATATATATATATATATATATATATATATATATATATATATATATATATATATATATATATATATATATATATATATATATATATATATATATATATATATATATATATATATATATATATATATATATATATATATATATATATATATATATATATATATATATATATATATATATATATATATATATTATTTTTTTTTTTTTTTTTTATTGTACGAAGGATACTGGCAAAGGGCAAAAAAAAAATCTAATAAAAAAAATCCCCACTGAAATGCCAGTCCCATAAAAGGCTCAAAGCAGTGGTCAAAAATTGGTGGATAAATGTCTTGAAACCTCCCTCTTAAAGGATTTCAAGTTATAGGAACTGGTTAATTCTTGCGCTAGAGAGGTGGACAGAATAGGGGTGAGAGAAAGAAGAAAGTCTTGTGCAGCGAGGCCGCGGAAGGAGGGGAGGCATGCAGTTAGCAAGATTAGAAGAGCAGTTGGCATGAAAATAGCGGTAGAAGACAGCTAGATATGCAACATTGCGGCGGTGAGAGAGGGGCTGAGGACAGTCAGTTAGAGGAAAGGAGTTGATGAGACGAAAAGCTTTTGATTCCACCCTGTCTAGAAGAGCAGTATGAGTTGAATCCCCCCCAGACATGTGAAGCATACTCCATACATGGACGGATAAGGCCCTTGTACAGAGTTAGCAGCTGGGGGGGGGGGGTGAAAAAAACTGGCGGAGACGTCTCAGAACACCTAACTTCATAGAAGCTGTTTTAGCTAGAGATGAGATGTGAAGTTTCCAGTTCAGATTATAAGTAAAGGACAGACCGAGGATGTTCAGTGTAGAAGAGGGACAGTTGAGTGTCATTGAAGAAGAGGGGATAGTTGTCTGGAAGGTTGTGTCGAGTTGATACATGGGGGAATTGAGTTTTTGAGGCATTGAACAATACCAAGTTTACTCTGCCCCAATCAGAAATTTTAGAAAGATCAGAAGTCAAGCGCTCTGTGGCTTCCCAGCGTGATATGTTTACCTACTGAAGGGTTGGACGTCTATGAAAAGACGTGGAAAAGTGCAGGGTGGTATCATCAGTATAGGAGTGGATAGGACAAGAAGTTTGGTTTAGAAGATCATTAATGAATAATAAGAAGAGAGTGGGTGACAGGACAGAACCCTGAGGAACACCACTGTTAATAGATTTAGGAGAAGAACAGTGACCGTCTACCACAGCAGCAATAGAACGGTCAGAAAGGAAACTTGAGATGAAGTTACAGAGAGACGGATAGAAACCGTAGGAGGGTAGTTTGGAAATCAAAGATTTGTGCCAGACTCTATCGAAGGCTTTTGATATGTCCAAGGCAACAGCAAAAGTTTCACCAAAGTCTCTAAAAGAGAATGACCAAGACTCAGTAAGGAAAGCCAGAAGATCACCAGTAGAGCGGCCTTGACGGAACCCATACTGGCGATCAGATAGAAGGTTGTGAAGTGATAGATGTTTAAGAATCTTCCTGTTGAGAATAGATTCAATAGATAAGCAGGAAATTAAAGCAATAGGACGGTGGTTTGAGGGATTAGAGCGGTCACCCTTTTTAGGAACAGGTTGAATGTAGGCAAACTTCCAGCAAGAAGGAAAGGTAGATCTTGACAGACAGAGCTGAAAGAGTTTGACTAGGCAAGGTGCAAGCACGGAGGCACAGTTTCGGAGAACAATAGGAGGGACCCCATCAGGTCCATAAGCCTTAAGAGGGTTTAGGCCAGCGAGGGCATGGCAAACATCATTGCGAAGAATTTTAATACATGGCATGAAGTAGTCGGAGGGTGGAGGAGAGGGAGGAACAAGCCCAGAATCGTCCAAGGTAGAGTTTTTAGCAAAGGTTTGAGCAAAGAGTTCAGCTTTAGAAATAGATGTGATAGCAGTGGTGCCATCTGGTTGAAGTAGAGGAGGGAAAGAAGAAGAACCAAAGTTATTGGAGGTATTTTTGGCTAGATGCCAGAAATCACGAGGGGAGTTAGATCTTGAAAGGTTTTGACATTTTCTGTTAATGAAGGAGTTTTTGGCTAGTTGAAGAACAGACTTGGCATGGTTCTGGGCAGAAATATAAAGTGCATGAGATACTGGTGATGGAAGGCTTAAGTACCTTTTGTGGGCCACCTCTCTATCATGTATAGCACGAGAACAAGTTGTGTTAAACCAAGGTTTAGAAGGTTTAGGACGAGAAAAAGAGTGAGGAATGTACGCCTCCATGCCAGACACTATCACCTCTGTTATGCGCTCAGCACACAAAGACGGGTCTATGACACGGAAGCAGTAGTCATTCTAAGGAAAATCTGCAAAATACCTCCTCAGGTCCCCCCAACTAGCAGAGGCAAAACGCCAGAGGCACCTTCGCTTAGGGGGATCCTGAGGAGGGATTGGAGTGATAGGACAAGATAAAGATATGAGATTATGATCGGAGGAGCCCAACGGAGAAGAAAGGATAACAGCATAAGCATAAGGATTAGAGGTCAGGAAAAGGTCAAGAATGTTGGGCGTATCTCCAAGACGGTCAGGAATACGAGTAGGGTGTTGCACCAATTGCTCTAGGTCATGGAGGATAGCAAAGTTATAGGCTAGTTCACCAGGATGGTCAGTGAAGGGAGAGGAAAGCCAAAGATGGTGGTGAACATTGAAGTCTCCAAGAATGGAGATCTCTGCAAAAGGGAAGAGGGTCAGAATGTGCTCCACTTTGGAAGTTAAGTAGTCAAAGAATTTCTTATAGTCAGAGGAGTTAGGAGAGAGGTACACAGCACAGATAAATTTAGTATGAGAATGACTCTTTAGTCGTAGCCAGATGGTGGAAAACTCGGAAGATTTAAGAGCGTGGGCACGAGAGCAGTTTAAGTCATTGCGCACATAAACGCAGCATCCAGCTTTGGATCGAAAATGAGGATAGAGAAAGTAGGAGGGAACAGAAAAGGGGCTACTGTCAATTGCCTCAGACACCTGAGCTTCAGTGAGGAAAAGAAGATGAGGTTTAGAAGAGGAGAGGTGGTGTTCTACAGATTGAAAATTAGATCTTAGACCGCGAATGTTGCAGAAGTTAATGAAGAAAAAGTTGAAGGGGGTGTCAAGACACTTAGGGTCGTCGACAGAAAGGCAGTCCGACCTGGGGACATTTATGGTCCCCTCCCCAGATTGGAACTCCGAGGCTGGTGTAGGAGTCGTCATGATTATAAATTTTTTGAGTGAACGGTGTGTGTGTTATTAGGTGCTTGTAGTTTTGTGTGGAGGAAGAGAGTTGTCTTTAGAGGGCAGGCTGTGACTGCCCTCTCGTGTTGTGAGACACAAAAGGAAACGTTCAGTGAGGTCACAGCTGGGTTTAATGATAAGTTCACAGCACCCCCTGAACAGTGCTTTAGACCTCACTGGGAGTAATTATCGTTTCGGCAGGTGTCTACTGCCTCCTCATATATATATATATATATATATATATATATATATATATATATATATATATATATATATATATATATATATATATATATATATATATATATATATATATATATATATATATATATATATATATATATATATATATATATATATATATATATATATATATATATATATATATATATATATATATAAATAACTTTGCTTCTTTTTTCCCCCCTATATTTCAACCAGATGGCACCACTGCTATCACATCTATTTCTAAAGCTGAACCCTTCGCTCAAACCTTTGTTAAAAACTCTATCTTGGATGATTCTGGGCTTGTTCCTCCCTCTCCTCCACCCTCTGACTACTTCATGCCATGTATTAAAATTCTTCGCAATGATGTTTTCCATGCCCTCGCTGGCCTAAACCCTCGGAAGGCTTATGGACTTGATGGGGTCCCTCCTATTATTCTCCGAAACTGTGCTTCCTTGCTTGCACCTTGCCTAGTCAAACTCTTTCAGCTCTGTCTGTCAACATCTACCTTTCCTTCTTGCTGGAAGTTTGCCTACATTCAACTTGTTCCTGAAAAGGGTGACCGTTCTAATCCCTCAAATTACCGTCCTATTGTTTTAATTTCCTGCCTATCTAAAGTTTTTTAATCTATCCTCAAAAGGAAGATTCTTAAACATCTATCACTTCACAACCTTCTATCTGATCTGCCAGTATGGGTTCCGTCAAGGCCGCTCTACTGGTGATCTTCCGGCTTTCCTTACTGAGTCTTGGTCATCCTCTTTTAGAGATTTTGGTGAAATTTTTGCTGTTGCCTTGGACATATCAAAAGCTTTTGATAGAGTCTGGCACAAAGCTTTGATTTCCAAACTACCCTCCTACGGCTTCTCTCCTTCTCTCTGTAACTTCATCTCAAGTTTCTAACCGTTCTATTGCTGCTGTGGTAGACCCTGTTCTTCTCCTAAATCTATTAACAGTGGTGTTCCTCAGGGTTTTGTCCTGTCACCCACTTTCTTCTTATTATTCATTAATGATGTTCTAAACCAAACTTCTTGTCCTATCCATTCCTACACTGGTGATACCACCCTGCACTTTTCCACGTTTTTTCATAGACGTCCAACCCTTCAGGAGGTAAACATTTTACATAGGGAAGCCACAGATCGCTTGACTTCTGATCTTTCTAAAATTCCTGATTGGGGCAGAGTAAACTTGGTATTGTTCAATGCCTTAAAAACTCAATTCTTTCATCTATCAACTCGACACAACCTTCCAGACAAGTATCCCCTTTTCTTCAACTACCCCCCTCTTCTACACTGAACATCCTCGGTCTGTCCTTTACATATAATCTGAACCGGAAACTTCACATCTCATCTCTAGCTAAAACAGCTTCTATGAAGTTAGGTGTTCTGAGACGTCTCCGCTAGTTTTTCTCACCCCCCCCCCCCAGTTGATAACTCTGTACAAGGGCCTTATCCGTCCATGTATGGAGTATGCTTCACATGTCTGGGGGGGTTCCACTCACACTGTTCTTCTAGCCTGGATGGAATCAAAATCTTTTCATCTCATCAACTCCTTTCCTCTAACTGACTGTCTTCAGCCTCTCTCTCACCGCCGCAATGTTGCATCTCTAGCTGTCTTGTACCGCTATTTCCATTCTAACTGCTCTTCTGATCTTGCTAAATGCATGCCTCCCTTCCTCCCACGGTCTCGCTGCATAAGACTTTCTTCTTTCTCTCACCCCTATTCTGTCCACCTCTCTAACGCAAGAGTTAACCAGTATTCCCAATCATTCATCCCTTTCTCTGGTAAACTCTGGAACTCCCTGCCTGCTTCTCTATTTCGACTTTCCCATGACTTGAATTCCTTGAAGAGGGAGGTTTCAAGACACTTATTCATCATTTTTTTTTTTTTTTTGCTACTACTTTGACCCTTTTATGGGACTGGCATTTCAGTGGGCTTTTTTTTTTTTGTTGGATTTTTGTTCCCTTGGCCAGTGTCCTTTCTACATAAAAAAAATAAAATAAAATAAAATGTTATGTGTGTTTTCATTTACTTTTCAACGTGTAGCAATAATTATTATGTGTATTCTCATTTACTTACGATTTTCAGTTACATACAACTTATACTTCTTTACTGAGCAAGTGTTGTGAGTCAGGGTTCAGGTGACAGCCATTTAGTTGCGTGTACCAGCACTGCTCCAACAATGTTACCTCACTCAACATCCTCTCACAATTAAGCTATAGTACCCTCCATATTATAATTGTCTCCCTTCATAATATTTACTTTAAAAAAAATTATATGAAGCAAATATACGCATTTATACTAACTACTTCCATTGGTAATACTTATTAATTTCATGCCGCCTACGTTTATGAGATAATTTATCATTGTATATTTTTCTACACTTGCACATCACAATGTATGCGTCCACATTTTATCCACGGGCTCAATTTTATAATTTTAAACATGACATTCTCTGCCTCATAATATAACTCACACTACTTCATATAGTCCTCCTTGCAAATAAATAAACAAATAAATAAAATAAAATATTATATATATATATATATATATATATATATATATATATATATATATATATATATATATATATATATATATATATATATATATATATATATATATATATATATATATATATATATATATATATATATATATATATATATATATATATATATATATATATATATATATATATATATATATATATATATATATATATATATATATATATATATATATATATATATATATATATATATATATATATTGGCACATATATAATCATTTATTGTTCATATCATCATCATATACCATCTCTTTTAGTAAAGCACTCCTTATACATCAGTTGAACAAAGTTAAGTTCATCAGTATGGTGTTCTCTTAAAATCAACTCCACTTGACAACTGAGATAATAATGAACTTTCTTCCTTTCATTATTAATTAATATACGCTTCCTATATCACCCTCCCACAAGATAATATCAGACTCACTCGATGACTCTGATAATATTAATCATGATCATACTCTTCCTGATTCCTATAGTTACCTTAAGTAGAACAGTTACTTCCATTAAATAACCCTTTACCTTCGCTCAATTATATATAATATTTGTAATAATGTTTACCAAGCTATAATACCAAGAACCACGATTTATTTAACTTACCCTTTAACATGGCTGACTTAACTCTTCTTTTCACGTGGCTGACAACTACTTTTTTTTTCTTTCTTCTAACAATTAAGGTTCCCCAGACCTAACAATTTTGTTACCTCTATCTTTCTTATCCTGTCATATATACAAGAGTATCAACTCTCAAATATAAGAAGACCTAGTGTTCCCTGTCGTGGCATCAATCATGATCACAACACCTCATCACTAATATTAATATGACTTCGTAAGACTTTCTTTAAATAATTTCACTTAACCAATCCGCCTCACATCAACATAAAAACATGATGTTCTCAGCCTAAATAGTTGTTTTCACAACTAGTCAGTACAACAATATTCTTGAACGTAACTATATTTTTTCCTTTTACTGTCACACAGCTAACGACGATCATTGTACCTCTCATTATTTACTATAACAAATTAGCTAGTAATTCAACGTTTTCCACCGAGCACTGAGCATTTTAGTATGAATATGCCTTATTAATTGCTAGGACCTTAAATAACTCATGTCATGTTATACATTTCTATATCATCAATGTTTTTCCACCTTCTTTATTTACGTCTTAAATGCTACGGGTGAAACAAGTGACATTTTCATATTTTAATTAATGACTACTAATTATTTACATTTTATACAAGTCAAAATTTCTCACTCACATTCATCTTCAAATAATTAAAGTTATTAGGTCTCACATTATATCTCTTTAACATATTTATCGATCAACGATGCATCGTGCAACGATCATCGTGCACGATGATCGATCGATCATCGTGCAAAACACTACTATACTACTGAATTATTTCATTGTTACACGTTATGATATGCAATCTTTTGGGCCTGTCTATTTTACCTCAAAAAATTATCTCTGTGTTCATAACATTTTTCATATCAACCATTCACGTTTTTCATGTACTCATATGATCCGCCCATAGGCGTGGTACTTGATACAGAACGCCAGTCAGGGAGTAAGGACAGTTTGGAGAAGGAGTTTAAGTGACTAACCGACTGTCTTCAGCCTCTCTCTCACCGCCGCAATGTTGCATATCTAGCTGTCTTCTACCGCTATTTTCATGCTAACTGCTCTTCTGATCTTGCTAATTGCATGCCTCCCCTCCTTCCGCGGCCTCGCTGCACAAGACTTTCTTCTTTCTCTCACCCCTATTCTGTCCACCTCTCTAACGCAAGAGTTAACCCGTATTCTCAATCATTCATCCCTTTCTCTGGTAAACTCTGGAACTCCCTGCCTGCTTCTGTATTTCCACCTTCCTATGACTTGAATTCCTTCAAGAGGGAGGTTTCAAGACACATATCCATCAATTTTTGACCACTGCTTTGACCATTTTATGGGACTGGCATTTCAGTGGGCATTTTTTTTATTAGATTTTTGTTGCCCTTGGCCAGTGTCCTTCCTACACAAAAAAAAAAAAAAAAAATATATATATATATATATATATATATATATATATATATATATATATATATATATATATATATATATATATATATATATATATATATATATATATATATATATATATATATATATATATATTTTATTTTTTTATTTATTTTTTTTTTTTCTTTTTTTTTTTCTTTTTTTTTTGAGGATATTCTCTTTATTCCTCAGGAGGGTCTTATTCTCTTTCGAAAGCCTGTTTATGACCTCTCCATAGGTGGTCATTTCTGCTAAGTCTAGGATTTTGGCTCCTAGAGCCTTCTTCAGTAGCGTTATTACTTCTCAGGGTGTAGGTGAGAATATGTTGCGCTGGCCGCGTGAGCATGCTCATATCTCTGAGCCGGACCGGAAGGTAGGTGCGCCAGAGCGTCTGATTGGCTCTTGCCTCCCCGCCAATCAGACTCGTTGCTGGTCGCTGATTGGCTGCTGTCTTCTGGTGTTGGCTGGTTATTTCCTCCCGTCCCACGGTGCGTGCTCGGAAGAGCTAGGAGCTTGTCTGCCTGTGTGTTTAGCGTAGGTGCCATTTCTTTGATGAATAAAGCTTCTATAATGCTCAATCTCCGCGGATTTTTACAAGTATCCAAGATCTCTTTATTTTCTTTTACCATGCTTCTCGTTAACGTTGCGCCGTGCTCTTCACGTCTATGTTTACATCTACGTGAAGAGCACGGCACAACGTTAACGAGAAGGCTCTAGGAGACGAAATCCTGGATTTAGCAGAAATAACCACCTACGGAAAGGTCATAAACAGGCTTTCGAAAGAGAATAAGACCCTCTTTAAGAATAAAGAGGATATCCTCAAAAAAATAGTGAATCCTGAATTAACCATCACCTTTAACAACACATGTATTAAGAAAAAATTTGCCCATTTATAACCTCTCTCTCTCTCTCTCTCTCTCTCTCTCTCTCTCTCTCTCTCTCTCTCTCTCTCTCTCTCTCTCTCTCTCTATGTATATATATGTATGTATATATATATATATATATATATATATATATATATATATATATATATATATATATATATATATATATATATATATATATATATATATATATATATATATATATATATATATATATATATATATATATATATATATATATATATATATATATATATATATATGTATATATATAATATGTATTCATGAGTGTGGACATTTTTTTTTTTTTATGTAGGAGGGATACTGGCCAAGGGCAACAAAAATCCAATGAAATAAAAAATGCCCACTGAAATGCCAGTCCTATAAAAGGGTCAAAGAAGTAGTCAAAAATTGATGGATAAGTGTCTTGAAACCTCCCTCTTGAAGGAATTTAAGTCATAGGAAGGTGGAAATACAGAAGCAGGTAGGAAGTTCCAGAGTTTACCAGAGAAAGGGATGAATGATTGAGAATACTGGTTAACTCTTGCGTTAGAGAAGTGGACAGAATAGGGGTGAGAGAAAGAAGAAAGTCTTGTGCAGAGAGACCGCAGGAGGAGGTGAAGCATGCAGTTAGCAAGATCAGAGAGCAGTTAGCATGAAAATAGCGGTAGAAGACAGCTAGAGATGCAACATTGCGGCGGTGAGAGAGAGGTTGAAGACAGTCAGTTAGAAGAGAAGAGTTGATGAGACGAAAAGCTTTTGATTCCACCCTGTCTAGAAGAGCACTATGAGTGGAACCCCCTCAAACATGTGAAGCATACTCCATACATAGACGGATAAGGCCCTTGTACAGAGTTAGCAGCTTGGGGGGGGGGGTGAGAAAAACTGGCGGAGACGTCTCAGAACACCTAACTTCATAAAAGCTATTTTAGCTAGAGATGAGATGTGGTTTCCAGTTCAGATTTTAAGTAAAGGACAGACCGAGGATGTTCAGTGTAGAAGAGGGGGACAGTTGAGTGTCACTGAAGAAGAGGGGATAGTTGTCTGGAAGGTTGTGTCGAGTTGATAGATGGAGGAATTGAGTTTTTGAGGCATTGAACAATACCAAGTTTCCTCTGCCCCAATCAGAAATTTTAGAAAGATCAAAAGTCTGTGGCTTCCCTGCGTGAAATGTTTATTTCCTGAAGGGTTGGATGTCTATGAAAAGACGTGGAAAAGTGCAGGGTGGTATCATTAGCGCAGGAGTGGATAGGACAAGAAGTTTGGTTTAGAAGATCATTAATGAATAATAAGAAGAGAGTGGGTGACAGGACAGAACCCTGAGGAACACCACTGTTAATAGATTTAGGAGAAGAACAGTGACCGTCTACCACAGCAGCAATAGAAAGGTCAAAAAGGAAACTTGAGATGAAGTTACATAGAGAAGGATAGAAGCAGTAGGAGGGTAGTTTGGAAATCTAAGCTTTATGCCAGACTCTATCAAAAGCTTTTGATATGTCTAAGGCAACAGCAAAAGTTTCACCAAAATCTCTAAAAGAGGATGACCAACACTCAGTAAGGAAAGCCAGAAGACCACAGTAGAGCGGCCTTGACGGAACCCATACTGGCGATGAGATAGAAAGTTGTGAAGTGATAGATGTTTAAGAGTCTTTCTGTTGAGGATAGATTTTTAGATAGGCGGGAAATTAAAGCAATAGGACGGTAGTTTGAGGGATTAGAACGGTCACCCTTTTTAGGAACAGGCTGAATGTAGCCAAACTTCCAGCAAGAAGGAAAGGTAGACGTTGACAGACAGAGCTGAAAGAGTTTGACTAGGCAAGGTGCAAGCACGGAAGCACAGTTTCGGAGAACAGTAGGAGGGACCCCATCAGTTCCATAACCTTTCCGAGGGTTTAGGCCAGCAAGGGCATGGAAAACATCATTACGAAGAATTTTAACAGTTAGCATGAGGTAGTCAGAGGGTGGAGGAGAGGAAGGAACAAGCCCAGAATCGCCCAAGGTAGAGTTTTTAGCAAACGTTTGAGGTAAGAGTTCAGCTTTAGAAATAGATGTGATAGCAGTGGTGCCATCTTGTTGAAATAAAGGAGGGAAGGAAGAAGACTCAAAGTTATTGGAGATATTTTTGGCTAGATGCCAGAAGTCACGAGGGTAGTTAGATTTTGAAAGGTTTTGACACTATCTGTTAACGAAGGAGTTTTTGGCTAGTTGGAGAACAGACTTGGCATCTTTCCGGGCAGAAATATAAAGTGCATGAGATTCTGGTGATGGAAGGCCTAAGTACCTTTTGTGGGCCACCTCTCTATCATGTATAACACGAGAACAAGCTGTGTTAAACCAAGTTTTGGAAGATTTAGGTCGAGAAAAAGAGTGAAGAATGAACGCCTACATGCCAGATACTATCACCTCTGTTATGCGCTCAGCACACAAAGACGGGTCTCTGACACGGAAGCTGTAGTCATTGCGAGGAAAATCAGCAAAATACCTCGTCAGGTTCACCCAACTAGCAGAGGCTAAACGCCAGAGGCACCTTCGCTTAGGGGGATCCTGAGGAAGGATTGGAGCGATAGGACAAGATATAGATATGACATTGTGATCAGAGAAGCCCAACGGAGAAGAAAGGGTGACAGCGTAAAAGAAGGATTAGAGGTCAGGAAAAGGTCAAGAATGTTGGGCGTATCTCCAAGACGGTCAGGAATACGAATAGGATGTTGCACCAATTGCTCTAGGTCGTGGAGGATAGCAAAATTGAAGGCTAGTTCATCAGAATGGTCAGTGAAGGGAGAGGAAAGCCAAAACTGGTGGTGAACAATGAAGTCTCCAAGGATGGAGATCTCTGCAAAAGGGAAGAGGGTCAGAATGTGCTCCACTTTGGAAGTTAAGTAGTCAGAGAATTTCTTATAGTCAGAGCAGTTAGGTGAGAGGTATACAGCACAGATAAATTTAGTTTGAGAGTGACTCTGTAGTCGTAGCCAGAAGGTGAAAAACTCGGACTCGGAAGATTCAAGAGCGTGGGCACGAGAGCAGGTTAAGTCATTGCGCACATAAACGCAACATCCAGCTTTGGATCGAAAATGAGGATAGAGAAAGTAGGAGGGAACAGAAAAGGGGCTACTGTCACTTGCCTCAGACACCTGAGTTTCAGTGAGGAAAAGAAGATGAGGTTTAGAAGAGGAGAGGTGGTGGTCTACATATTGAAAATTAGATCTTAGACCGCGAATGTTGCAGAAGTTAATGAAGAAAAAGTTGAGGAGGGTGTCACTTAGGGTCGCTCCACACTTAGGGTCGTCCACAGAAAGGCAGTCCGATATGGGGACATTTATGGTCCTCTCCCCAGATGGGGACTCAGAGGCTAGAAGCAAGCACCGTGTTTAGAAGAGATGGCCTTTGTGAATTTTGGATCAACAAGAACAATGTTGCTAAATATCCTCAGCTTTGGGCAGTGGTTTACTTGCTTTATCCAAATTCATACATGGATGAAACTGGTTTCAGTCATGCAAACCCATTCTTAACAAAACAGAGGAGCAGACTGGGTTTGGAAAAACGAGGTAATCTACGAGTAAAGCTCACCAACTTGCAACTTAACATCATTATCTTTGTTGAGGCCCATCGGGCACATATTCTGCATTAATGGTGTCAACAGTGAAAGACGAAAAGGTATGTTGCACTGAGAATGAAGCTACATATATTTGTACACCTGTTTGTTACCTTTTTACCATACTGCATGTCAACTACTATTACTACTGCTACTACTACTACTACAACTACTACTTCTACTACTACTATTACTACTACTACTACTACTACTACTACTACTACTACTACTATTACTACTACTACTACTACTACTACTACTACTACTATTACTACTATTACTACCATTATTACTACTACTACTGCTCATATTGATTTTGGCATCAGTCTTTTTTTATTTTTCTTGAAATAAAAAATAGAGGATCAATAGAAAATTTGAAATTTCATGTGGAGGTCGACGGGTTAGAAAGTTTGAGAATCCCTGAGCTTGACAGAGCTGTCAGACTAAAGGGATTAAAGATGGGCAAGCCGCCAGTTACAGTACCAGTGAGTAGAGTCTGACACTTATAATGCAGTCCAGACTAAAATGTTTGTTATGAATTGACAGAGGGGAAATGGGTGTGTATAGGGTGTGTTTCCTCACTGGATATGTGTGAAGGATATGTTTTATCAATGAGTGTTAAGTGACTTGAATCGGAAAATGTAATATGAGGTGTTTAGCGATATTTAATGGAATTTATTTGAAGTGAGATGAATCCTGTTTATTTATGTGTTTATTTATTAATTAATTTATTTATTTATTTTTGGTCGGAAATCTTATATGATCAGAGTTTAAATATATGTAAATGATACAAAAAATAGTGTTAAAAAAAGGAAAGTAAAAGGAAACGCATTCCCTTGAACACAAAATTCCCTTGAAACGCCAGTCTTAGATATTTAGGAACGCAACAAGATCGTGCAACATAGATTTTTTTTTTTTTTATCTATATCCCATTTATTAGAACTTGTGATAAAACCTCATTCTCTTTAAGGTTGATGAGCTTTAGCTAGTAAATTATTAGAATGTTGTTTACATTAGATGCGATAAACTGCATTTTACATTTCAGTTGTGCACTCTCTTTATATGTCATTTAACATAAGAACATAAGAAATAAGGGAAGCTGCAAGAAGCGACCAGGCTTACATGTGGCAGTCCCTGTATGAAATATACCTACCTATTTCCATTTATCATCCCCATCCATAAACCTGTCTAATCTTCTCTTAAAAGCTCTCTAATGTCCTAGCACTAACTACATGATTACTGAGTCCGTTCCATTCATCTACCACTCTATTTGAGAACCAATTTTTTCCTATCTCCTTCCTAAACCTAAATATTTCAAGCTTGAACCCGTTATTTCTTGTACTACCCTGGTTGGTGATCCTAAGAATTTTCCTTACATTCCCCTTATTATAACCCTTATACCACTTAAAGACTTCTATCAGGTCCCATCTTAACCTACGTCTCTCTAAAGAATGTAAATTTAACAACTTCAATCTCGCATCGTAAGGAATACTCCTCATCCCCTGTATCCTTTTAGTTATTCTCTTCTGTACTGATTCTAATAGACCTATATCTTTCCTGTAATGTGGGTACCAAAACTGCACAGCGTAGCCTAGATGAGGTCTGACCAGCGCCAAGTATAACTTTAATATTACTTCCGGCCTTCCACTTTTAACACTCCTAAAAATTAATCCTAGTACCTTATTTTCCCTGTTTCTGGTCTTTATGCATTGTTTTCCTAGACGGAGTTCAGAGTTAACTATAACTCCTAAATCTTTCTCGTACCCTGTACCTACCAGAGTTTGGTTGTTTAATGTGTACCTATTGTGTGGGTTTCCTCTACCTACCCTAAGTACTTTGCATTTTATTGATATTAAATTGCATTTGCCATCTATCCATCCATTCATTCTTCCTATCTAAATCTGCCTGCAAGGCGATGCCATCCGATTCCAACCTAATTAATCTACCTACCTTTGTGTCATCCGCAAGTTTACTAACATCACTACTAATTCCACTATCTAAGTCATTGATATATATATATATATATATATATATATATATATATATATATATATATATATATATATATATATATATATATATATATATATATATATATATATATATATATAACAATGGCCTTAATGCTGATCCCTGTAGCAACCCACTAATTACATGACTCCACTCGGATTTCGAGCCGTTTATTACAACTCTATCTAGCAACCCTATCTAGCCTAACACCTTCTCACCTATCCCGTGTGCCCTAATCTTTCTCTGAAGCCTTTGATGGATGTGCATTACTTTAGAACGGTTTTCTTAGTGATTTTGTGTTTTTAGATGTAATATTTATGTGGTATGATGAATACAGGGGTTTACCATGATACTCATTTTTTTTTTTTATTTATTCATATTATTTATATATTCTTCTTTTCTTTCTACTGTTGTGTTCCCGCACCATGTAACGAAACACTAATGCCACCAATACTCCCAAATCCAGGTTATAGTCCGCCATCTGTCAACTCGACGCAACCTTCCACACAATTATCCCCTCTTCTTCAATGACGCACAATTGTCCCTTCATTCTACACTGAAAATTTTCCGTCTGTTCTTTAAGTTTAATATTTCTATCGTCGTAGGTACGTGTTTTGATTTGCATTGGTAATAATATTTTCAAAAAGAGAAATATATATATATATATATATAGAGAGAGAGAGAGAGAGAGAGAGAGAGAGAGAGAGAGAGAGAGAGAGAGAGAGAGAGAGAGAGAGAGAGAGAGAGAGAGAGAGAGAGAGAGAGAGAGAGAGAGAGAGAGATACTTATTATACTTATTAATTACTTGGACAAATGTCAAAGAATATACTACGGAAACGACTGGTTTTTTTTTTTTTTTTTTGCTCTCGGCTGGTGATGTCAAATTCTAGATCTCATAATAAACTGAATATGTTTCAGAGATGTTACTATGTGAATATTTTTTGGCTAGGGCCATACTAGCAAGCTCTTGGTATTTTTATTCCAGAATTAATATTGTAGTAAAGCCAAGTATAGGCTCCTGCATATTGCCATAATCTGAATAATGAAAACAAGTGTACATCGTTATCTGATTTATTCAGTTGGATTCATTCATGTCATTTCCCACTTAGTCAAGATTTTACATTGTAAAATAATCGGCGAAATAATGCCTACCGAATCCGTAAACTTATTATTGTATATTAACATGGAAATTATAGTAGGGTACGTACATTTATGCTAATACAATTAAGAATATAAATATTGTGATAGCACAGGTACCAGGCATTTCTCGAACGCGCCGCGAGACTCGAGCTCGTCTACGTACATTCTCCGACTAACTGCTCTTCCACTCATGGACACCGGTTAGAAGGTTATATATATATATATATATATATATATATATATATATATATATATATATATATATATATATATATATATATATATATATATATATATATATATATATATATATATATATATATATATATATATATATATATATATATATATATATATATATATATATATATATATATAATGTTTGAGATCGAATAATTTTCAGTTCATTTAGAAATATAGACTTCGAAAAAAAACACAAAAGTAGCCCCGAGAAAACCTAAAAAGAGCACGTAGATGGCACCCTGCATGTGGTCCAGTCCAAGTGAAATAAGCGCGCTGTCTGCCTGTGGAAGAAAATATCCAAAATGTAACTAACACACACACACACACACACACACACACACACACACACACACACACACACACACACACACACACACACACACACACACACACACACACACACATATCTCTCTCTCTCTCATAAGAACATAAGAACATAAGAAATAAGGGAAGCTGCAAGAAGCGACCAGGCTTACACGTGGCAGTCCCTGTATGAAACACACCTACCTATTTCCATCTGCTATCCCCATCCATAAACTTGTCTAATCTTCTCTTAAAGCTCTCTAGTGTCCTAGCACTAACTACATGATTACTGAGTCCGTTCCACTCATCTACCACTCTATTTGAGAACCAATTTTTTCCTATCTCCTTCCTAAACCTAAATTTTTCAAGCTTGAACCCGTTATTTCTTGTTCTACCCTGGTTGCTGATCCTAAGAATTTTGCTTACATCTCCCTTGTTATAACCCTTATACCACTTAAAGACTTCTATCAGGTCCCCTCTTAACCTACGTCTCTCTAGAGAATGTAAATTTAACCGCTTCAACCTCGCTTCGTAAGGAATACTCCTCATCCCCTGTATCCTTTTAGTCATTCTCCTCTGTACTGATTCTAATAGACCTATATCTTTCCTGTAATGTGGGGACCAGAACTGCACAGTGGGGACCAGAACTGCACAAAAAACTCTCTCTCTCTCTCTCTCTCTCTCTCTCTCTCTCTCTCTCTCTCTCTCTCTCTCTCTCTCTCTCTCTCTCTCTCTCTCTCTCTCTCTCTCTCTCTCTCTCTCTCTCTCTTTATATATATATATATATATATATATATATATATATATATATATATATATATATATATATATATATATATATATATATATATATATATATATATATATATATATATATATATATATATATATATATATATATATATATATATATATATATATATATATATATATATATATATATATATATATATATATATATATATATATATATATATATATATATATATATATATATATATATATATATATATATATATATATATATATATATATATATATATATATATATATATATATATATATATATATATATATATATATATATATATATATATATATATATATATATATATATATATATATATATATATATATATATATATATATATATATATATATATATATATATATATATATATATATATATACAGTCAACCCTCGATATATAGGGCTAATTAGGGAGAGGCCACCGAAGTTAAAGGCAAAGACCCGATTAAAGCGGCAACGTGAATAATTCCAATCCATGAAGTAAACTAACAGTAATAAATAAAACAAATACTTGATAGAATTATGGTTATTAATAAATATTTTTATCACAATTTTTTTTTATCATGGAAACATTTAAAACACTATATTTAGGCAAAAGTGTCCTTATTATGTTAAGCCACACACATACCTACGTATATACGTAGGTTTGGTATACGTATGTATACGTATACCAAACCTCTCCCTCACTTTATTCTTGGCCTGGCCTGACCCATGACTCACTATTTAGGAACTTCCTTCCATGCCCTGACTATTCATAGGTATGAAAATACAGTAGAGTAAGCATTTTTTTGTAAAAAAAAAAGTGGAATTTGGTAAACAATGTACGGCAGATGGCAGACAAACACCAAATTATGACAGAAATACCATAATTATGGCAGATAGCGCAACCCTGGTGCGTGCGGTGTGCGCATCATGATGGAGACCCTTAAACACTACATATATAAGCAGCGACATACTCGTACTGTGGGAACTTACTCATATACCCCCCCAAAGCAACTGGCCCTTCCAGCTATATTCCTCCTAGTCCCCTCACAACAAGGCTGCCTCCCACGGTACGTCTGACTCGCTCAAGCTAAAAGACAGTGACTGACTCGGAGGCATGGGAAGTCGATGTGGATCGCTCCCCAACTCTGCCATAACTGGGGATACAGGAGAGGGAGTGGGGTGATGAAATACACACACCGATCACCGCTTCGTGTTACTAGCTTACCCAGCAAAACGGTTATCTTTTGAAACTTCTGGTGACTGTATTATGGAGTCTGGATGCACACTGATTAATTTAGAGGCAAAACGGACTCAGATTGAAAGGCAAACTGGGAATATGGTAAATTCATTTGGGAAAGAGGATGACTATGTGTGAGATGATCTTATAGTAACTCAAGGGCGCATGACCACCCAACAATCGTCTGTCGTTCGTACTCTCACCTCTTTATGTCCTACAAAAAGCGCCTTCTCCCAACCCAAAAAAAATTCCGGAAGACACACTAAAGCTTACGAAATTTCCAGGACATAACAAATTCAAAACTCGGCTTATAATTAATTTGGGCGAATTACGTCAAATTCAAACGGGGAGCTCAGGAATTTAGAACACCAAGGGTAATAAAACACTAATATGAACAATCACCAAAATAACAAGAAACAGCAGGTCTCCTATTTGTCCCTACAGACTCAGACTGCCGCTTCTTTCTCTTCTTCCTACTCCTCCTACGAGATCCGTCTCTGGCTTTCAGCCAGGACTTGTAGTCTCTCCAGTTACATTGGTGTGCAGGTTTACTTCTGCAGGATGTCATCTGTAGATCGCTCCTCCAGCAGTTGTGGCTGCTCCACCTCCTCCCATGACTCTCCTCCGCCTCCGTCGCCTTCTCTGTTTTCTACCATCACTAGTTCACTCTTTCACCTCTCCTGCTCTCTCCATTACACACCCTACTCCTTCTTCTGTACTTTCTCCTCCACACTGTACAAATACCAGAGTCACCAAGCAGCGACAATCCTGTACCCTGGCAACACTCAATGAGGCGACCAGGGACCGTACCCTTCTGGTGCATTTTCACGGCACCAATTCTTCCCAGCCAAACAAAACCCTCCTTCAGACCACCAAACAAGTTTATCTCGCTGACCCCCTCACTGAAGAGCACACTAATCTCTCCTCTGGGCTTTTATTTTTCACAATATCACTCCAGCTTGCGCGCTCTTGATTCCATAGACCCTTCGTGCCACACCCATAAAACTGTTAAAATAAAAATGCCACTTGGCAAAAATAAGACCAGCCTTCAGGTCGCTCTTAATCAAACAAAATATTGCTTCTTTGGTCTGACCTGGCTAAGTCTACTTTTTATCGCACTTATTCTGCACTCCTCCCGCCGACTACTTGATGACAGGTATCGCCACAACAAGCTAACAGCTGCCTTTCCAGGACGCAGCACGCCCATCTCCGCACATGGAGCAAAACAAACACACGTGGCCACAATACAATAAGCCACGGCTCCAGCATGAGCCTGGCCAACGTGTCTCTGGGCCAACCCTACTGGTCCCAGCAACTGCTCCTATGTGCAAGCGCTTCTCATCATCCATGATACCTTGTCGCTTCGAGATAGCTGACATCCATCATCAAAAATTCCTTGATCTTTAACAGATGGTGAACCACTGCTTCTTCACCTCTACAGCCGCCCTACCACTGTTCAAGTGTTAATTAAGGTCGTCGGTTATCTTCTCCCAAACATTGTTTTTTTTTTTTTTTTTTTTTCTGGCTGGAAACCACAACACTCTCAAAACTTTTCCGAAGTATGTGGACTTCGTCCCTATACAGGGACTTCAATTCAGGGATTCAATCTCCCGGTCTTGATGGTCTTGTTCTTGCTGTTGTTAGGTTGTGATGATTAAAGGTGGCGGCCAATACATTTGTTTACACAGTTTTCAACTGGAACATATTTCAGTGTATTTTCTTAAAACTAATTCTTATTTTACTACGCCTAACTTCCCCAAAAGTCTTAATATCAATTAAAACAATTTAGATCGAAGAAAATAATGCCGATAATCTATTTCATTCCTTAAGTTTAATGTTAACAATTTGTGAACGTGCGTTCTAGCATCAGACGGTGACTGAGATATGACCGACGACTTCTGATTGTCATAAGACTGGCTATCATAAATTTTGTTAGCTATGACAGTCAAAAGTTGTCAGTCATAAGTACTATGCAGAAAATGGGCCCAAGCACCTGCCGGTCGCCATCCATTATCAATCATCAATAGGTTGCTAAATTGTTTAACCCACCAACAGGGAAGGGAGTATAATAAACGCCAACTTAATCCCCGAAGTTGAGAAAGAACTGGTTAGCTGTGTGCTAGGGAGCACATATAGTATAGGCATTACATAAATTAGGGTACAATACCCCGCTGGACAATCGCCCACAGAAACTAATCACCCACGTCTAACAAAAATATTATACACTCTGGCCAGAGAACAGCCTATTTACAGTCTCCCAAAAGACATGCCCACACCTCCAATAGAGCTGGTGGAGCTTCAGGAGAGCGTAGACAGCTGTAATCTTGCAGAACATTATACAATCCTCTAGTCTGCCTCACTCACGGCTGTGGACCTGAAGACCACAACCATTTAATGGGTACACAGCAGATGCGACTCCTAGACACACACACAACCCACAACAGTACACTGCACTCCGGCAGAAACGGAAGAGAGAACTAGTGTCTACTCCTGTCAAAATATAGGTACAAATACAATGGACAACTGGGCAAAGTAGGATTGCATGTAGAATCACACTCCACCCGCTAGAGCAGCAGGAACTATAGAGCCACTCACGCTTTTTTGCATAATATCTGGATTCTCACAGATCTAGGTCTTTCCCATTATAATAAGACGTCACACGATGATCCCACTTATAGCTATACGATATACGATATCGTATCACAAATATCCCTCTGCAAGGTATCGCATCTACAGTGGTAAGCTCGCTATTAACTCCAACCGACGCAGCACACAAAGACAGACGCGCCAGCCAGCTCAGTGTGGCAATATGAAATGTCCCGACAGTTCGGGCGCCAAAATTATCTTACAGACACGTGTTCGTGGAGCGGGGTGCGATGAGGAGGTCTATTAAAGCGATGGAGGAGAAAGTTGCATGTAAGTGGGCGATGTTGTTTAATATGGTAAACTAAGATATTTTGGATTACTCAGCACGATGTCTCGTATAAAGTATAGCTTTACATTATCTTAATGCTTTGAAAGTTATGTTAACAGTCACAGTTAACAGTGTATCACAAATACTAACATATTACAAATATTAATATGTTACAAGATCATTTAATAACAAATATTTTGATACAAGAACGGAAATATTAAAGGAATGTGGCTGACATTTGTCATCGTTCGGTTGTGGCTAGTTATCACTTTTTTTTTTTTTCATTTGCTACTGTTAAAAATTTATTTAGGTATCTATCATAACCGTTGTAACGATTTTAAACATTTTTTAAGACTTAGGTTTTCTGTCCATTAATCTAAACTAACCCAACCTAATCTTAACCTAACTTAACTTAGCCTAAAACAGTCTAGCATGTTCAAGAGTGACTGGCTATTCTATTGGCTACTCTTCCAGACTTTAGAAATATGCGTCAGGCGTTCTGTGGCTTCCCTGCGTGAAATGTTTACTTCCTAAAAGGTTGGACGTCCATGAAAAGGCGTGGAAAAGTGCAGGGTGGTATCATCAGCGTAGGAGTGTATAGAACAAGAAGTTTGATTTTTTTTTTTTTTTTTATGTAGGAAGGATACTGGCCAAGGGCAACAAAAATCTAATAAAAAAAACATACCCACTAAAATGCCAGTCCCATAAAAAGGTCAAAGCAGTGGTCAATGGTCACTGACCATCCTGGTGAACTAGCCTACAACTTTGCTATCCTCCATGACCTAGAGCAATTGGTGCAACACCCTACTCGCATTCCTGACCGTCTTGGAGATACGCCCAACATTCTTGACCTTTTCCTGATCTCTAATCCTTCTGCTTATAAGAAACATAAGAACATAAGAAATAAGGGAAGCTGCAAGAAGCGACCAGGCTTACACGTGGCAGTCCCTGTATGAAACACACCTACCTATTTCCATCTGTTATCCCCATCCATAAACTTGTCTAATCTTCTCTTAAAGCTCTCTAGTGTCCTAGCACTAACTACATGATTACTGAGTCCGTTCCACTCATCTACCACTCTATTTGAGAACCAATTTTTTCCTATCTCCTTCCTAAACCTAAATTTTTCAAGCTTGAACCCGTTATTTCTTGTTCTACCCTGGTTGCTGATCCTAAGAATTTTGCTTACATCTCCCTTGTTATAACCCTTATACCACTTAAAGACTTCTATCAGGTCCCCTCTTAACCAACGTCTCTCTAAAGAATGTAAATTTAACCGCTTCAACCTCGCTTCGTAAGGAATACTCCTCATCCCCTGTATCCTTTTAGTCATTCTCCTCTGTACTGATTCTAATAGACCTATATCTATCCTGTAATGTGGGGACCAGAACTGCACAGCGTAGTCTAGATGAGGTCTGACCAGCGCCAAGTATAACTTTAATATTACCTCCGGCCTTCTACTTTTAACACTCCTAAAAATTAATCCTAGTACCCTATTTGCCTTGTTTCTGGCTTCTATGCATTGTTTCCCTAGACGGAGTTCAGAGCTAACTATAACTCCTAAATCTTTCTCGTACCCTGTACCTACCAGAGTTTGGGTGTTTAAAGTGTACCTATTGTGTGGGTTTCCTCTACCTACGCTAAGCACTTTGCATTTATTGATATTAAATTGCATTTGCCATCTATCCTTCCATTCATTCATTCTATCTAAGTGTGTCTGCAAGGCGATGGCATCCGCTTCTGACCTAATTAATCTACCTATCTTTGTGTCATCCGCAAATTTACTAACATCGCTACTAATTCCACTATCCAAGTCATTGATATATATTAGAAATAATAATGGCCCTAATACTGATCCCTGTGGCACCCCACTAATGACATGACCCCACTCGGATTTCGAGCCGTTTATTAGCACTCTCTGTCGCCTGTTACCAAGCCATGACCCTATGCTGTCACCCTTTCTTCTCCGTTGGGCTCCTCCGATCACAATCTCATATCTTTATCTTGTCCTATCACTCCAATCCCTCCTCAGGATCCCCCTAAGCGAAGATGCCTCTGGCGTTTTGCCTCTGCCAGTTGGGGGTACCTGAGGAGGTATTTTGCTGATTTTCCTTGGAATGACTACTGCTTCCGTGTCAGAGACCTGTCTTTGTGTGCTGAGCGCATAACAGAGGTGATAGTGTCTGGCATGGAAGCGTACATTCCTCACTCTTTTTCTCATCCTAAACCTTCTAAACCTTGGTTTAACACAGCTTGTTCTCGTGCTATACATAATAGAGAGGTGGCCCACAAAAGGTACTTAAGCCTTCCATCACCAGAATCTCATGCACTTCATATTACTGACCGGAACCATGCCAAGTCTGTTCTCCAACTAGCCAAAACTCCTTCATTAACATAAAATGTCAAAACCTTTCAAGATATAACTCCCCTCGTGATTTCTGGCATCTAGCCAAAAATATCTCCAATAACTTTGCTTCTTCTTTCCCTCCTCTACTTCAACCAGATGGCACCACTCTATCACGTCTATTTCTAAAGCTGAACTCTTTGCTCAAACCTTTGCTAAAAACTCTACCTTGAACAATTCTGGGCTTGTTCCTCCCTCTCCTCCACCCTCTGACTACTTCATGCCACGTATTAAAATTCTTCGCAATAATGTTTTCCATGCCCTCGCTGGCCTAAACCCTCTTAAGGCTTATGGACCTGATGGGGTCCCTCCTATTGTTCTCCGAAACTGTGCCTCCGTGCTTGCACCTTGCCTAGTCAAACTCTTTCAGCTCTGTCTGTCAACATCTACCTTTCCTTCTTGCTGGAAATTTGCCTATATTCAACCTGTTCCTAAAAAGGGTGACCGTTCTAATCCCTCAAACTACCGTCCTATTGCTTTAATTTCCTGCCTATCTAAAGTTTTTGAGTCTATCCTCAACAGGAAGATTCTTAAACATTTATCACTTCACAACTGGCATGGAGGCGTACATTCCTCACTTTTTCTCATCCTAAACCTTCTAAACCTTGGTTTAACACAGCTTGTTCTCGTGCTATACATGATAGAGAGGTGGCCCACAAAAAGTACTTAAGCCTTCCATCACCAGAATCTCATGCACTTTATATTTCTGCCCGGAACCATGCCAAGTCTGTTCTCCAACTAGCCCAAAACTCCTTCATTAACAAAAAATGTCAAAACCTTTCAAGATCTAACTCCCCTCGTGATTTCTGGCATCTAGCCAAAAATATCTCCAATAACTTTGCTTCTTCTTCTTTCCCTCTTCTACTTCAACCAGATGGCACCACTGCTATCACATCTATTTCTAAAGCTGAACTCTTTGCTCAAACCTTTGCTAAAAACTCTACCCTGGACGATTCTGGGCTTGTTCCTCCCTCTCCTCCACCCTCTGACTACTTCATGCCACGTATTAAATTTCTTCGCAATGATGTTTTTCATGCCCTCGCTGGCCTAAACCCTCTTAAGGCTTATGGACCTGATGGGGTCCCTCCTATTGTTTTCCGAAACTGTGCCTCCGTGCTTGCACCTTCCCTAGTCAAACTCTTTAAGCTCTGTCTGTCAACGTCTACCTTTCCTTCTTCCTGGAAGTTTGCCTACATTCAACCTGTTCCAAAAAAGGGTGACCGTTCTAATCCCACAAACTACCGTCCTATTGCTTTAATTTCCTGCTTATCTAAAGTTTTTGAGTCTATCCTCAACAGGAAGATTCTTAAACATCTATCACTTCACAACCTTCTATCTGATCGCCAGTATGGGTTCCGTCAAGGCCGCTCTACTGGTGATCTTCTGGCTTTCCTTACTGAGTCTTGGTCATCCTCTTTTAGAGATTTTGGCGAAACTTTTGCTGTTGCCTTGGACATATCAAAAGCTTTTGATAGAGTCTGGCACAAAGCTTTGATTTCCAAACTACCCTCCTACGGTTTATATCCTTCTCTCTGTAACTTCATCTCAAGTTTCCTTTCTGACCGTTCTATTGCTGCTGTGGTAGACGGTCACTGTTCTTCTCCTAAATCTATTAACAGTGGTGTTCCTCAGGGTTCTGTCCTGTCACCAACTCTCTTCTTATTATTCATTAATGATCTTCTAAACCAAACTTCTTGTCCTATCCACTCCTAAGCTGATGATACCACCCTGCACTTCTCCACGTCTTTTCATAGACGTCCAACCCTTCAGGAGGTAAACATAGCACGCAGGGAAGCCACAGAACGCCTGACTTCTGATTGGGGCAGTGCAAACTTGGTATTGTTCAATGCCTCAAAAACTCAATTCCTCCATCTATCAACCTTCCATACAACCTTCCAGACAACTATCCCCTCTTCTTCAATGACACTCAACTGTCCCCCTCTTCTACACTGAACATCCTCGGTCTGTCCTTTACTTATAATCTGAACTGGAAACTTCACATCTCATCTCTAGCTAAAGCAGCTTCTATGAAGTTAGGTGTTCTGAGACGTCTCCGCCAGTTTTTCTCATCCCCCCAGCTGCTAACTCTGTACAAGGGCCTTATCCGTCCATGTATGGAGTATGCTTCACATGTCTGGGGGGTTCCATTCATACATCTCTTCTAGACAGGGTGGAATCAAAAGCTTTTCGTCTCATCAACTCCTCTCCTCTAACTGACTGTCTTCAGCCTCTCTCTCACCGCCGCAATGTTGCATATCTAGCTGTCTTCTACCGCTATTTTCATGCTAACTGCTCTTCTGATCCTGCTAACTGCATGCCTCCCTTCCTTCCGCGGCCTCGCTGCACAAGACTTTCTTCTTTCTCTCACCCCTATTCTGTCCACCTCTCTAACGCAAAAGTTAACCAGTATTCTCAATCATTCATCCCTTTGTCTGGTAAACTCTGGAACTCCCTGCCTCCTTCTGTATTTCCACCTTCCTATGACTTGAATTCCTTCAAGAGGGAGGTTTCAAGATACTTATCCACCAATTTTTGACCACTGCCTTGACCCTTTTACGGGCCGGCCATATCAGTTTGCATTTTTTTTATTGATTTTTGTTGCCCTTGGCCAGTGTCCTTCTTACATAAAAAAAAAAAAAAAAAAGAGGGAACAAAAAGGGGGTTACTGTTAGTTGCCTCAGTCACCTGAGTTTCAGTGAGGAAAAGAAGATGAGGTTTAGAAGAGGAGGTGTGTTCTACAGATTAAAAATTAGATCTTAGACCGCGAATGTTGCAGACGTTAATAAAAAAATAGTTGAGGTGGGTTTCAAGACAAAGGGTCGTTATCAGAAGAGCAGTTCGACCTGGGGACATTTGTGGTCACCTCCCCAGATGGGAACTCCGAGGTTGGTGTAGGAATCGCCATGATAATTTTGAATTTTTGAGTGAAGGGTGTGTGAGTTATTTGGTGCTTGTAGTTTTGTGTGGAGGAAGAGAGTTGTCTATAGAGGACAGGCTGTGACTGCCCCCTTGTGTTGTGAGACACAAATAGAAACGTTCAGTGAGGTCACGGGTGGGTTTAATGATAAGTTTACAGCACCCCTTGATCCAGTGCTGTAGACCTCACTTGGAGTAATTATCGTTTCGGCAGGTTCCTACTGCCTCCTCTGATATATATACGAGTATATATATACTCGTATATATATATATATATATATATATATATATATATATATATATATATATATATATATATATATATATATATATATATATATATATATATATATATATATATATATATATATATATATATATATATATACACACACACACTGATTGAATCTATTCAGCCTCTTTCTGATCGCTGCAATTTTGCATCTCTTGCTATCTTCTACTGCTATTCTCATGCTAACTGCTCTTCTGATCTTGCTAACTGCATGCCTTCCCTCCTCCCGCAGCCTCGCTAGGCAAGACTTTCTTCTTTCTCTCATCCCCATTTTGTCCATCTCTGTAATGCAAGAGAATACAATCATGCATTCCTTTTTCTGGTAAACTCTGCAACTCCCTGCCTATTTCTGTATATCCAGTATCCTATGAATTGAACACTCTCAAGAGGAAGGTTTCAAGGCACTTATCCTTTAATTTTTGACCACCGCTTCCAACCCTATTCGGTGACCGGCATCTCAGTGTTTTTTTTTTTTTTTAATTATTATTATTTTTTTTTTTTATTGGTCTTTTGTTGACCTTGGCCGGTGTCCCTCATGGCGGCCACAGGCGCGCCAGAATTATCAGTTTCCGCTCCCTTGCCTCTTTTATTCTCGCTATTTCTCAGATTTTTATTCTCGCTGCACATAGCAATATATATATATATATATATA
>NC_087176.1:17369090-17424090 GCF_035594125.1 Scylla paramamosain
GGGAGACAGATGTTCTTGATGACTAAGTTTGAAGTGCGTCTTATTTTATAATACATGATAAGCTTTAATGTAGATGCTTCTTCGGTGGGTCTCGTTTTCTTTAACTATTTTCTTGAGTGTTTTTTTTTTTTTTTTCGTCGGCTTTGTAGACTGAGGATATGTGGTTCTAATAGTAAAAAGTTATTTCTTACTGAGGAAGAACGTTCCCCTACCAGAAAAAAAAATAAAATAAATAATTGGACTTAAATAATACAACTACTGCTGTCGACTTTAATAAGACATGCATCCAGAATGGGCAGCTACCAAGAATATATATATATATATATATATATATATATATATATATATATATATATATATATATATATATATATATATATATATATATATATATATATATATATATATATATATATATATATATATATATATATATATATATATATATATAGTATTATTTTTCATTGAAAACTTCTTTATGTACACCAAAGTGTAGAGAGAGATGGTAATAGAGAAGAAAGTAGGATCCCTGGAGAACGTCATCTAAGTCCCTACCGATTCAGACTGTCGGTGTTTCAACAATATGGTAAGTAATATCATTGGGGACCGATTTAGCAAATATTTTCTAAGTATATATTTATAAACAAGATAAGATGTCTCGCAAGGTTGTTACCATGATTGGACATTGCAAAGCAGATAGTTATAAAAGAGATGGATTGTGGGAGAGAGATATAGCAAGCTAAGACTGTATGAAGTGAAGACTTGCTTTCCATTCCGTCATGTACAGTTGACCTCGCTGCCCATCACATACCTCCAGGATATCTGTAAAACGCTGTTAGCATTGGAAGTAATAAGACATAGTTAAATTTTTAAGGATAAGAACAGGTTTAGTAAATCAACCTGTTTGTTTATGATAGTAGACATAGGCAGACAAGATAGGATTGGTAGATTAATATAAAGGAGGTATCAGGGATAGGATTAGGATTCAGTAGGATTGGACTGAAGCTGAACTCTTGCGTTTTGAGTAATCTCTCAAAGGATAAAACAAATTAATTCTGCGAAAATATTATGTTTACCTCTGTGTTTGTGTTTTGAATGGTTCGGGAGGTGCTGTATTTAGTATCTGACTTTTTGGGAAACCATGCATGCGCTTTTATTCGTATGGTTGTACAAGTTCTTCGTAATGTTCATATTCAGTTAGTTGCACTGTTTCCCAGATTTTGTTTGCGTTAATATTTAGCAAATATTACAATAAATATAATAAATATTAAGTTCATGGAATAATCATATGTAATATATGCATTTCCTCAGTTGCCAGAATCACATCGCCATTATTGTTTACAAATCTCAATGTTTCGTTTAAGAGAATTTGTAAATTTCTTGTATGTGTCTTGGAGATTCATTGAACACAGAGGAACAGGTGGATATTCCAGTACATGAATTAATAATGTTCTGAATAATACTGATTTTAATTTCGTTAAGTTTGCAAATCTTCTTAGATTTGAAAGAACAATATATATATATATATATATATATATATATATATATATATATATATATATATATATATATATATATATATATATATATATATATATATATATATATATATATATATATATATATATATATATATATATATATATATATATATATATATATATATATATATATATATATATATATATATATATATATATATATATTACTTGGCTTAAAAATACTCAATAGAGAGATTGTGGACATATAACAGATAATTATATATATATATATATATATATATATATATATATATATATATATATATATATATATATATATATATATATATATATATATATATATATATATATATATATATATATATATTACTTGGCTTAAAAATACTCAATAGAGAGATTGTGGACATATAACAGATAATTATATATATATATATATATATATATATATATATATATATATATATATATATATATATATATATATATATATATATATATATATAATTATCTGTTATATGTCCACAATCTCTCTATTGAGTATTTTTAAGCCAAGTAATATATATATATATATATATATATATATATATATATATATATATATATATATATATATATATATATATATATATATATATATATATATATATATATATATATATAGTTCATGTAAAGGCCCCCAAAACTATTGATAAATGGAACAGAATTTTATACCAGCAAAGGAGGAAAATTACTTGACTTAAAAATAATCAATAGAGAGATTGTGTGCATATAACTGACAATTATATATATATATATATATATATATATATATATATATATATATATATATATATATATATATATATATATATATATATATATATATATATATATATATATATATATATATATATATATATATATATATATATATATATATATATATATATATATATATATATATATATATATATATATATATATATATATATATATATATATATATATATATATATATATATATATATATATATATATATATATATATATATATATATATATATATATATATATATATATATATATATATATATATATATATATATATATATATATATATATATATATATATATATATATATATATATATTTATATATACATACAGTAAAATCCCTCTTATCCGGCATTCGAGTATCCGGCAGCTTCAAGTATCCGGCACATTTTTCCCCGAGCCTTAAAATCAATAAAAAATCAATGTGTACTCATAAAATCGATTAAAATTCCCGCGCGAGGCGTACTTTGTCCCCTCGCCACCAGAGCGCACTGATTCGCGCCACCAGCGGCCCACTGCACCGTGTGCAGTGTGTGACTCAGTCCCGCGTTTGCACTGTTTATCGCCTGACGCCTTCATCATGCCTAAAGTTGTAGAAAAGAGGAAACGTGTTGTGCTTGCACTTAAGCAGCTGATCAGATCAGCTGCTGATTAAGATCAGCTGATCTTTGTTAATGGTAAGATGCGTGAGTGTAGGGTGGTGATTGTGGACATAATTTCACTTCTATTCGAGTATCCGGCAATATTCAAGTATCCGCCATGTGGGCGGTCCCGTTGATGCCGGATAAGAAGGATTTTACTGTGTATATATATATATATATATATATATATATATATATATATATATATATATATATATATATATATATATATATATATATATATATATATATATATATATATATATATATATATATATATATATATATATATATATATATATATATATATATATATATATATATATATATATATATATATATATATATATATATATATATATATATATATATATATATATATATATATATATATAATTGTCTGTTATATGCCCACAATCTTTCTATTGAGTATTTTTAAGCCAAGTAATTTTCCTCCTTTGCTGGTAAAAAATTCTGTTCCATTTATCAATAGTTTTGGGGCCTTTACATGAACTATGGGAATACTCTTAAATTTATCTTCGCTTGTTTTTATTTTTCATTTCCTTCCTTATCTATTTATACGCTTTATTTTTCTTTCTACTTTTATTTTCATCATTGCTTTTGATTTACTTGGAGTGGTTAAAATATGCATGAGTATACATAACATTTTTGTAACCAGGACCAATTACCGGGTGATCGTAGGTGTATAAAGTGAGCATTGCAGATGAAATTACGCTATCTTGTGTAACTCCATTTAATAAATTTATTTTGTTACTGAGATCAACTCCAGTTTGGATTCATACTACTTTTTTCATCCAAGAAATTGTATATTCCTTTCTCCAGGAATGAAGGTAACCCCAGTTTAAGTAATTTATATTTCATACCATTGTGCCACACCTTATAAAAAAAGAATTAAGCGACGTCGAATTAACTATACTTAATGTTTATTAGCTAGAGCATTCACAGTTGTTTCATGTGTTGTAGGTATGGCTGTAGCAGTACCTTTGCGTGAGCGAAACTCATATTGGTTATATTTTATAATATTGTTAACAGACAAAAATATGTTTAATCTGCTTTGTATTATTCTTTCGAATATTTTACCTGGCACCTCCAATAAAGAAATTAGTCTATAATTTAGCGGATTAATCGGTGATTTATTTTTCTTTTGAATTAATTTTAATATCGCACTTTTAAATTCCAAGGGGAAATAACCAGTAGATAAGCAAGCATTATATATGTTGATGAGTTGTTCATTTGCCTTCTCGGTATGTTATTTCATAACTGTTTTATTAACTGACCCAGTAATTTTATTCCATGAGCGGAACATGGGGCCTTTAATTTTGTTACCGCACATTTCTATAACCCACTGCTTCGCCTGGCCCCTGGAGGGTACAACGGTGATTTGGCCAGGAGCATCTTTTGGTGTCCATCGCATATAAAAATTGCAATTTCAGTCTCGGAAAAAAACTTCCCAGCAGGTAACTTTTGACGGTGTATCTTTCTTACTTTATGATATTTCTTCGTCAGACCCACCGTTTTGCCGTATTTTGGATATTTCGATTTATCGGCATGTGAGCGAAAAGGTCTGCCTTGCAATTCTCGCAACCATCGCCTCATCACTACAGATCGAGCTCGAGCCCCAAAAATGTACGATTTATTTGCCATAACTCACTTGAAATACTGGATAGACAGTTTCGATTGACACCATCAGACTCAGTAGTGACTGTAGAATCAAGATGTATTGTAAAAAATGACAAAACAAAAAAAAAAAAATAGATTAAATAGTATTACGACAATCGCTATTTTTTACAGTTAATCATTAAATGATGAAATATATTATTACATTAAGTAGGAAAAATTCTCGTGAACACGATAGTGTGATCAGAATGCAGATAAACCTCCACGTATTGAAAACACAGGCATTTGCAACATATCACTCGTCGTAACCATCACGGCGGCTCGACGGTATGGCTTGTGCAGCCGGGCTCTGTATGACCAAGTCTGCGACGAGTCTAAAATTAAAAGCCTCCCAGGCGCGAGTGGAAAGGTCGTTGATCGGCAGCTTAGAGGAACTATTACTTTTTTTTTTTTCTTAAGGTATTTGATTGGTTCAATTTTTATATCTTATTCTGATATAAATATTTTCTTGGTCTAACCTATTAAGATCAATAAAGTCCATGGTGTTTACTTTATTTTGTTGTATATTTATGTTTTTTTTTTTATATGTTCTGAGTGCGTTGTGTCTTACTTCATTGTTGCAAGACATGGTAACGTTATGAAGAAGAGTAGCCATCTGGGAGGAGACGCGGTATATAATTTCATACCTAGTCTGTCGGAAGCTTGGTGTTATATCAAAGACACAGCCATTACTTACCTCATGCATATAACTGCCGAGAATCTACACAATATTTTCGTTCCTTTGATGACAAGTATCCAGCCCACAAACATCCTGACCACACCCTTCCTCAGAATACTGTAATTACATAAGTGTTTACTGCAGTCGATGCAATCTCCAGTGTCATGATATGAGACGGTATCTCATTACCTTGGCTCACAATGTGAGTTTTGATGTCTTTGTTGTCTTAAAAGTGTTCAATAAAACGGGCTGCCGATAGCATTCTTTCCTAATCAATAACGGAATTATACAGAGTGAGGATTGGTGATCTACAATTGCAAAATACCTTAAAGCTGCGTCCACACTTGCCTCATGCCTCGCTACATGACGCTGGTTTAAGAGGGGGTCGGGTTGGGGGCTAAACGTCCACACTTATAGGAGACACTGCCCAGCGCGCTGCCGCGCTGCGCTCTAGCCAGTGGTGTATGGGCTCATATTCAGAAACTCTTTGCTGTCTCACCACGGCTACTTTCAAAGGTCACAGCGATGATTGGCCGGGTTCTCGAGTGTTTCTCCTGTTAATAATGTTGCTCTTGTTAATCTGTCACTAAAACCATCAAAACAGCCTTAAAAACTCGTGTTATTTCAACTAGAGCCTCTTGAAAGTAGCGGTAATGAGGCGCAGTAGTGTTTCAGAATATAGTCTGAAGCTGTTATATGATATATTGCTGGCTCCCGTGGTAAGCAGACGTGCCAGCACTTGCTCCTGCATCTGCCTCTGCCTTTGGGATATAGCTTTCCTTAACAACTGCTCTGTGGCTGCTCATCTGAAGTTTCGCCATATCAGTTTGATCCCTGTCTGAACTGAGGAAGTTACAAGGCACCCAACTGAAAAGCATCAAGATAATAGATAATATTATTGAAGCAATATTTTCAGCGGGAGACGCCGACGTCGGTTCTACAGCCAGGTTGGAAGAACAATTGTCGATTGAGAACTAGCAGGTTTGTGGCAAGTCATCACGTCATCGATGACAAACATGAACAAAAAGCTAGAAGACATGCAGAAAGAACTAGACAGACAAACAGACATAATAGCCAAGCAGCAGTTGTTTTTGGAGCAGATCGATCGCAATGATATAAATGTGGTAGTGCTGGGAATTCCGGAGGAACACGGGGCATTTGACGGAGCCACCAGCGATGGAGAAACTAGAGAAGATTTGGGAAGAAATTGGTGTTAACAATCAGATACAGTCATACCAGAGGTTAAACCGAAATGAAGCTCGCGGCACACGGGGAAGGCCTATGCTGGTGACCTTGGCTAGTATAGGTGAGCGTGACAACATTTTGGGCAAGTCACCGGCACTGAAGGAGCGCAGGGCACCGTATGGCAAAGTATATATTAAGAAGGACGTTCATCCTGCTGTGAGACAACAGTGGAAGAGGTTCCAGGAGGCTGTAGCAGCGGAGAAGGATCGTCCAGATAATCAAAGCTGCAACATTCAACTCGACGTGAAAGAAAGGAAACTATCAGCACGGTTTCGTTATTGATAAGTGGAATATGCACCATTTTTAGTACGACCACAGATTCACTTGAAAATTGTGTCGTGGAACACAAACTCTTTAAAAACAAGGCTTGACAAAAACATTGTACATAATTTGATACTCTGTTATGATATTGTGTGGCTTTGTGAAATCAAGACTCCATTGGAAGTTGTCTTGCCCGGGTTTGTGTCTTATACAAACATAAATAAAAACAGTACACACCGTGGTGGTATTTGTGTGTCGGTGAAACATTATCTGTGTTAGTATGTGTCGCAGGTTGACATCGGTACGAAGAACCAGTGTGGTTAAGACTAAAGTGTGACCCTGGGATATTATTTGGCTTTTGTTATGTGCCATCCGCTGATTCTATTATTTTTATTATGTCCTACTGAGTAACATCCACACTAATATAAAAACGAGAGGATGTGGTGTGAGTTGTAAGGTACTTGGGGATTTGAACGCTCGCTTCGGTCACTCACTTTGTGAACTGCCAGTTTGCTTAGAATGATTGCAGTGTTCATACCCCAGTATCCCAGACCTGCTTCGAACACCAAATGAGAATGCAAAGGTTTTACTTGGTATTTGTAAAGATTAAAATCTTCTTGTACTGAATAATCTAAAGGTAAGTGAGAGGCATTTTCCCAGCAATTTAACGTTACGACAAAGGTCCGAGTACGTGTCGGAGATAGATGTTTGTGTAGTATCACCCTGTTTCACTAATTGTCATTATAACTTTGTTGTAAAACCAGGATGAGTCTTTGCCTTCAGACTGTCCCCCCCATCCCCCATATCAGTGGTACTGAAGCAATCTTCCCTCGACTTGAACTGTGTTCACTCTCGTGCATCACTACTCGGGGATCAAACCTATTAAACTTTACTCTATTAACTCAGATAAATTTTTGAATTAACTCAGTGTGACATACCCTCGATTGATGGTGATATTGAGAGTTGTGCCCGGGATCTCAATACTGTGTTGTACGAGATTGTGCGCACTAACAGGTTGCTAGCCCGCGCATCCACCCACAAAATTTCATTAGGCAGGTAGGAACCTTTGTTCGATTCCAATTATGATGCTCAGATATGGAAGGCAATTGATTTGCGTGGAGGGTTAAATTACACCATGTCTCTCAATGATGCTACACGGATTTTGAATTCAAGGAATATGTCGAGGACACTATGAATCCCCCAAATTGCAAATCCCCCAACTGGTAACATCGACCTTGAATCTTTGCATACTGACATTTACATGTCTGTGTTAGACAACCCCATAACCCTACAAGAAGGAACTGACCAAATAACGAGACTAAATAGTAGTAAAGCCTGTGGGCCGGATGGTTTATATCTGGGAATTTTTAAGATATTATCACTTCCTGGATATTATGTTTAGCCACTTTGTTTAATTTAGTTTATTTTTCGAATCCAACACATATCCTTCAGATTGGACGACAGCAAAACTGTTCATGATATTCAAGCGTGGTTTACGCAGCCATGTACCTAATTACAAAGGAATCAGTGTGATAACTGTATTGCCAAGATATACGACATGATCTTTTGTAAAAGATTGAGTGAATGGTTCTGCCTGTACCGAGATCAGGAAGGAGACCAGGCTGCAGAGGTTGCTTAGAGAGCATTGTAGAGTTACACATATTTACTAACTTAACAAAAAAGAAAAATATTAAGTTGTTTGTCACTTTTAAAGATTTTGAAAAGGCATATGACAGAGTACAACGTGATGTTCTCTTTCAACCACTAAAAAGGCTCGGATTTGGCATGGCTGCGTTTTGTCAATTATTGGAATGCACAGAATGACTAACTGTGTTACCGGTACTGCCCTTGTCACTGTTTCTATTGGTGTACAGCAGGGCTCGCCAACCAACCTCCTGTCTGCTGTTTGTCCTCTATGTCAACGACCTCATTCATATGATTAAACAAGGTTGCTGCTACGACGTTTTTTTTGGGGGGCTGGCTGCATATACTTGTTTTAATGAATGGTAATGTACTATTATCTACATCTAAACATTCAATGATTTGTAAAGCCCAGATGCTCATTAGATTTTGTTCAACACGTGGAATACAGATAAATAACAGAAAAAAACTAAGTTTTTCGTTATAAATGGCACTCATGATGACAAATAAGCGATGGTGATTGGTGACATGGTGGTTGAGGCATGTGAGCGGTATGTATGCCTAGATAGTCCTTTCACGGCTGACAGCGCTTCCTCCACGCGAAAAGTAAAATATGTCATGCCCTTCCATTTATTAATTTTGTAAAGCAAGAACATTGGTATTTCATTTTATGTCAAAGGGAAAGTTTTTGAAGCCACTTAAATAACCTCCCTATTGTGTGTGTGTGTGTGTGTGTATATATATATATATATATATATATATATATATATATATATATATATATATATATATATATATATATATATATATATATATATATATATATATATATATATATATATATATATATATATATATATATATATATATATATATATATATATATATATATATATATATATATATATATATATATTTTTTTTTTTTTTTTTATTTATGTTTTTTTTTATGTAAGGACACTGGCAAAGGGCAACAAAAATCAATAAAAAAAATGCCCACTGAAATGCCAGTCCCGTAAAAGGGTCAAGGCAGTGGTCAAAAATTGGTGGATAAGTATCTTGAAACCTCCCTCTTGAAGGATTTCAAGTCATAGGAAGGTGGAAATACAGAAGCAGGCAGGGAGTTCCAGAGTTTACCAGAGAAAGGGATGAATGATTGAGAATGCTGGTTAACTCTTGCGTTAGAGAGGTGGACAGAATAGGGGTGAGAGAAAGAAGAAAGTCTTGTGCAGCGAGGCCGCGGAAGGAGGGAAGGCATGCAGTTAGCAAGATCAGAAGAGCAGTTAGCATGAAAATAGCGGTAGTAGACAGCTAGATATGTAACATTGCGGCAGTGAGAGAGAGGCTGAAGACAGTCAGTTAGAGGAGAGGAGTTGATGAGACGAAAAGCTTTTGATTCCACCCTGTCTAGAAGAGCAGTATGAGTGGAACCCCCCCAGACATGTGAAGCATACTCCATACATAGACGGATAAGGCCCTTGTACAGAGTTAGCAGCTGGGGGGGTGAGAAAAACTGGCGGAGACGTCTCAGAACACCTAACTTCATGGAAGCTGTTTTAGCTAGAGATGAGATGTGAAGTTTCCAGTTCAGATTATAAGTAAAGGACAGACCGAGGATGTTCAGTGTAGAAGAGGAGGACAGTTGAATGTCATTGAAGAAGAGGTGATAGTTGTCTGGAAGGTTGTGTCGAGTTGATAGATGGAGGAATTGAGTTTTTGAGGCATTGAACAATACCAAATTTGCTCTGCCCCAATCAGAAATTTTAGAAAGATCAGAAATCAGCCGTTCTGTGGCTTCCCTGCGTGCTATGTTTACCTCCTGAAGGGTTGGACGTCTATGAAAAGACGTGGAAAAGTGCAGGGTGGTATCATCAGCGTAGGAGTGGATAGGACAAGAAGTTTGGTTTAGAAGATCATTAATGAATAATAAAAAGAGAGTTGGTGACTGGACAGAACCCTGAGGAACACCACTGTTAATAGATTTAGGAGAAGAACATTGACCGTCTACCACAGCAGCAATAGAACGGTCAGAAAGGAAACTTGAGATGAAGTTACAGAGAGAAGGATAGAAACCGTAGGAGGGTAGTTTGGAAATCAAAGCTTTGTGCCAGACTCTATCAAAAGCTTTTGATATGTCCAAGGCAACAGCAAAAGTTTCACCAAAATCTCTAAAAGAAGATGACCAAGACTCTGTAAGGAAAGCCACAAGATCACCAGTAGAGCGGCCTTGACGGAACCCATACTGGCGATCAGATAGAAGGTTGTGAAGTGATAGATGTTTAAGAATCTTCCTGTTGAGGATAGACTCAAAAACTTTAGATAGGCAGGAAATTAAAACAATAGGACGGTAGTTTGAGGGATTAGAACGGTCACCCTTTTTAGGAACAGGTTGAATGTAGGCAAACTTCCAGCAAGAAGGAAAGGTAGATGTTGACAGACAGAGCTGAAAGAGTTTGACTAGGGAAGGTGCAAGCACTGAGGCACAGTTTCGGAGAACAATAGGAGGGACCCCATCAGGTCCATAAGCCTTCCGAAGGTTTAGGCCAGCGAGGGCATGGAAAACATCATTACGAAGAATTTTAATACGTGGCATGAAGTAGTCAGAGGGTGGAGGAGAGTGAGGAACAAGCCCAGAATCGTCCAAGGTAGAGTTTTTAGCGAAGGTTTGAGCAAAGAGTTCAGCTTTAGAAATAGATGTGATAGCAGTGGTGCCATCTGGTTGAAGTAGAGGAGGGAAAGAAGAAGAAGCAAAGTTATTGGAGATATTTTTGGCTAGATGCCAGAAATCACGAGGGGAGTTAGATCTTGAAAGGTTTTGGCATTTTCTGTTAATGAAGGAGTTTTTGGCTAGTTGGAGAACAGACTTGGTATGGTTCTGGGCAGAAATATAAAGTGCATGAGATTCTGGTGATGGAAGGCTTAAGTACCTTTTGTGGGCCACCTCTCTATCATGTATAGCACGAGAACAAGCTGTGTTAAACCAAGGTTTAGAAGGTTTAGGATGAGAAAAAGAGTGAGGAATGTACGCCTCCATGCCAGACACTATCACCTCTGTTATGCGCTCAGCACACAAAGACGGGTCTCTGACACGGAAGCAGTAGTCATTCCAAGGAAAATCAGCAAAATACCTCCTCAGGTCCCCCCAACTGGCAGAGGCAAAACGCCAGAGGCACCTTCGCTCAGGGGGATCCTGAGGAGGGATTGGAGTGATAGGACAAGATAAAGATATGAGATTGTGATCGGAGAAGCCCAACGGAGAAGAAAGGGTGACAGCATAAGCAGAAGGATTAGAGGTCAGGAAAAGGTCAAGAATGTTGGGGGTATCTCCAAGACGGTCAGGAATGCGAGTAGAGTGTTGCACCAATTGCTCTAGGTCATGGAGGATAGCAAAGTTGTAGGCTAGTTCACCAGGATGGTCAGTGAAGGGAGAAGAAAGCCAAAGCTGGTGGTGAACATTGAAATCTCCAAGAATGGAGATCTCTGCAAAAGGGAAGAGGGTCAGAATGTGCTCCACTTTGGAAGTTAAGTAGTCAAAGAATTTCTTATAGTCAGAGGAGTTAGGAGAGAGGTATACAGCACAGATAAATTTAGATAAATTTTGAGAGTGACTCTGTAGTCGTAGCCAGATGGTGGAAAACTCGGAAGATTCAAGAGCGTGGGCACGAGAGCAAGTTAAGTCATTGTGCACATGAACGCAGCATCCAGCTTTGGATCGAAAATGAGGATAGAGAAAGTAGGAGGAAACAGAAAAGGGGCTGTCAGTTGCCTCAGACACCTGAGTTTCAGTGAGGAAAAGAAGATGAGGTTTAGAAGAGGAGAGGTGGTGTTCTACAGATTGAAAATTAGATCTTAGACCGCGAATGTTGCAGAAGTTAATGAAGAAAAAGTTGAGGGGGGTGTCAAGACACTTAGGGTCGTCGACAGAAAGGCAGTCCGACCTGGGGACATTTATGGTCCCCTCCCCAGATGGGGACTCCGAGGCTGGTGTAGGAGTCGCCATGATAATTCTAAAATTTTTGAGTGAAGGGTGTGTGTGTTATTAGGTGCTTGTAGTTTTGTGTGGAGGAAGAGAGTTGTCTTTAGAGGGCAGGCTGTGATTGCCCTCTTGTGTTGTGAGACACAAAGGGAAACGTTCAGTGAGGTCACAGGTGGGTTTAATGATAAGTTCACAGCACCCCCTGAACAGTGCTTTAGACCTCACTGGGAGTAATTATCGTTTCGGCAGGTGTCTACTATATATATATATATATATATATATATATATATATATATATATATATATATATATATATATATATATATATATATATATATATATATATATATACATAAAAACCCAGACAATAAGTTATACAAGAGATGCATTAAGCAGTTGTTGGGGGTGAAAAGGACAACATACAATGATCTGTGCTTATTGGAGTTAAGATACCCTCCTCTGTGTGCAGTAATTTTGTGTGTAGTAATTGTAAGCAAACAGTGGAGCGAGAGAAGTTCAAAACCCTCAGGACTTGCTGAACAATGAAGTGGACGATGTGTGCTATGATGAATTTGAAACAAAAATTGTTAAACGCATTTTTATCTAGAATTCAGCTTTATTGCTCCTTAAATCCAAATCTTGTAACACATGACTTATAACTGAAGATAGATGTAGGAGAAGAAGAGCGAGTGTCATGGCCTAGGTTACGTTTGAGCGCTCACTCCTTGCCGCGGAGGAGTGGCGCTGAAACAGGCCAGGAAGAGCCATGTTACGATTGGAGGAGCGTCTTTGTCAGTGCGGATATATTCAAACCGAGAAAGACATTTTTGAACAATGCGCAACGTCTGCCAAGCTGAGATAGCAGTTTGGTATTACTACCCTTTAGAACTTGTTTCTACATACGATGGATCATAAAACTGTATGTCATGTTATTCATAAAATTTTGAATCTATATGCAACCAGGACAGGACAAGAAATAACGGGTTCAAGCTTGAAAACAAAAAATTTGGTTTAAGAAAGAAATAGGAAGAAATTGGTTCTCAAATAGAGTGGCAGATGAATGAAACAGACATTAGAGAGCTTTAAGAGAAGATTAAACGTATTTATGGATGGGGATGATAGGTGGAAATAAGAAGGTATATTTCATAGAGGGACTGCCACGTGTAAGCTTGGTGGCTTCTTGCAGCTTCCCTTATTTCTTTTGTTCTTATGTTCTTACGTTCTTATATATGTAATTATGACAGAATATGCCAGCCACTATATTTCCTTTATCTATTTGATTGGGTGCTTTATGTTTAAGCTATTATTTTATAAGTAATTTCATTTGGACCATAATTATGGTTTTATGTTATAGTGTTTGTAGGTTCCTTTTGTTATTTGCTGCGTTTGATCACTTGTGATTTACATGTGATTTTGTGATCGATAAGTCTCTTTATCTATCTATCTATGGATGTGGCCGCTGCCGACACGCTCGTCAAGAGGCAATGTTTTGGTGCATTGGGGGAATGGGGACAGTTTGCACAAAGTTGAAAAAAAAAAAGAAGTTTTGGTGAAATATGTGAATTTCCAGGCGGAGTGTAAGGGGGAAGTTTTACACAAATTTTCTCTGAACTTGAAAAAGAATGCCACGGTGATTTTAAGAACTACATCAGAATGTCTGTGAATTTATTCTACAATTTGCATCTACTGTAGGCTTGCACTCCCAACTGCCTTCTTCTTGTATTTTTTTATTTCTAACTTGCCACAGGCATGGATACTCTTTCATGACTTCAATGAACAGCTGAGTGTTCCCGCGGGTCCACTCCGTGTTATGGTTTGCCATGAGCGATGAGCGAGCGAGCAAAGCGAACTACACCTTCCTTCCTTGCCAGAATCCAACTGCGCCGCCCCGCGTCAGTGTGGGAGTCACCATCATGAAATACCAGCAGCCCAGATCAATGATATATGATCAATGATCATATGATATATGGTTTCAATGGGAGTCTACTAGTGAGTTTAGTTAGCAACAGATACCGCGTCGGTCGCCAACAACTGACTGGGGCCTTGACGAAGGAGGAGCGAGGTTTACCCAGATTAAAAAATGGCTCCCTGTACAGGCATGAGTTGCTGCGTCATTTGTGGGGAAAATAAGGGTACTCTGCAGGCGGTGAGACTTCATGTATTGTCCACTGATAAAAGGCTGATGACATGTTGACCAAGGTAATATTATCCAAATTGAAATAACAGGCAGTAAAAATTACCTTTTTCTTCTAATTTTTAATCACTTGTGATTGCTACCAAATGCTTCAGGCTTTATGTCTTGGCTTTTAGCGATAGATAGACTTTATTTAGATATATGTGGAGAATGGATAAGCTAAACGTTGTGAACGTTTTGCTGGTGTTGCTTGAGTAGTGTGTTGGCACATTCCGAGGTCATTGAGTACGCCGCATGTGCGCAGCTAGACAGATCTTGTTGAGGTCACTGAGGAGATTAAGCCAGTTAATATTAACTCTAACGTACTTTTGATGTGAGAAGAACAGTGGTGTTCAGTGTTGAGGCCAGAGTCCCTTCTGGCATGCGTGGCAATGCTGCCAGCTACATTATACTTTTGTGCGAATGAATGTCTTGAAGATTATTATTCTGTTCCATCCTCTTGTCTTTTTTTTTTTTTAATAGGAGGGAGCCAAGGGCAACAAAAATCGAATAAAAAAAAAAGTCCACTGAGATGCCAGTCCCAGAAAAGGGTCCAAACCAGTAGTCAAAAATTGAAGGATAAGTGTCTTGAAACCTCCTTCTTCAAGGAATTCAAGTCATGGGAAGGTAGAAATACAGAAGCAGGCAGGGAGTTCTAGAGTTTAACAGAGAAAGGGATGAATGATTGAGAATACTGGTTAACTCTTGCATTAGAGAGGTGGAGAGAATAAGGGTGAGAGAAAGAAGGAAGTCTTGTGCAACGAGGCAGCGGGAGGAGAGGAGGCATGCAGTTAGCAAGATCATAAGAGCAGTTAACATGAAAATAGCGGTAAAAGATAGCTAAAAATGCAATATTGCGGCGATGACAGAGAGAGAGGCTGAAGACAGTCAGTTAAAGGAGAAGGGTCGATGAGACGAAATGCTTTTGATTCCACCCTGTCTAGATGAGAGGTATGAGTGGAACTCCCTCAGACATGTAAAACATACTCCATACATGGACGGATAAGGCAGCAGCTGAGGGGTGAGGGGTGAGAAAAATTGGCGGAAACGTCTCAGAACACCTATCTTCATAGGAGCTGTTTTAGCTAGAGATAAGATGTGAAGTTTCAAGTTCAGATTGTAAGTAAAGGACAGACCGAGAATGTTCAGTGTAGCAGAGGGAGACAGTTGAGTGTCATTGAAGAAGAGGGGATAGTTGTCTGGAATGTTGTGTCGAGTTGATCGATGGAGGAACTGAGTTTTTAAGGCATTGCAGATCAAACCAGGTTTGCTCTGCCGCAATCAGAAATTTCTGAAAGATCATAAGTCAGGCGTTCTGTGGCTTGCATGAGTGGAATGTTTATTTCCTGAAGGATTGGACGTCTATGTAAAGAAGTGGAAAAGTGTAAGGTGGTATCATCAGCGTAGGAATGGATAGGACAAGAAGTTCGATCTTAAAAAGTCATTGATAAATAATAAGAAGAAAGTTGGCGACAGAACAGAACCCTGAGAAACACCACTGTTAATTTATTTATGAGAAGAACAGTGACCGTCTGCCACAGCAGTAATGGAACGGTCAGAAAGGAAATTTGAGATGAAGTTACAGAAAGAAGGACAGAAACCGTAAGAGGGTAGTTTGGAAAACAAAACTTTGTGCCATACTTTATCAAAAGCTTTTGATATGTCCAAGGCAACAACAAAAGTTTCACCAAAATCTCTAAAATTGGATGGCCAAGACACAGTAAGGAAAGCCAGAAGATCACCAGCCTTGGCAGAAGCCATAATGGCGATCAGGTAGAAGTTTGTGAAGTGATAGATGTTTAAGAATCTTCCTGTTGAGGAAAGATTCAAAAACTTTAGATAGGTAGGAAATTAAAACAATATGACGGTAGTTTGTGGGATTAGAACGGTCACCCTTTTTAGGAACAGGCTGAATATAGGGAAAGAAGGAAAGATAGATGTTGACAGACAGAGGTGAAAGAATTTGACTAGGCAAGGTGCAAGCACGGAGGTACAGGTTCGGACAACAATAAGAGGGACCCCATCAGTTTCAAAAGCCGTCCGAGGGTTTAGGCCAGCGAGGGCATGGAAAACATCATTGCGAAGAATTTTAATAGGTAGCATGAAGTAGTCAGAGGGTGGAGGAGAGGGAGGAACAAACCCTGAATCGTCCAAGGCTAAAAACCTTTGCTAAAAGGTTTGAGCGAAGAGTTCAGCCTTAGAGATAGATGTGATACCAGTGGTACCATTTAGTTGAAAAAAAGGAGGAAATAAGAAACAAAATTATTGGAGATATTTTTGGCTAGATGCCAGAAGTCACGAGGGGAGTTCGATCTTGAAAGATTTTGACACTTTTTATTAATGAAGGAGTTTTTGGCTTGTTGGACAGATTTGGCATGGTACAGTTCAGGAACCGCTGCTATAGACAAACAGGTACTGTATAGTATAGATAAATGACTGACATTACTTCTTTATGATTTTATCAGTATCCAAAATTGTTGATTAATCTTAATTTTTTTTTGTGTAATTCTAAAAATTATAACAAATGTCATTGCTTCGGGACATTACTCAATGAGTAGAATGCCATATTTCTCTCTTCTTAGTGTTTTATCAGTTTTTGTATCTCTTTTGACTCATTTTCCCGTTTGTTTCTTTTCTCTTTGCAGTTAGTGTAAGTTATGATTCACTCATAAATACTTTCTTAACTGTCCTATCTTGTTATTTTCTTTTGAGAGCTTATGTAATTTTTTTTTCTGTTATCTTTCCTTCAGTGTATCTTCAAAATAGTTTGCGTTTTTAATGACATTTTTCATAGAGTATCCTTCTCAAATATTTTATTTTTTCTATATATGGATTCCCTCATTTATATTCTACTAAATTTCAGTGAAAATTAATGATATATTAGTATATGTATATTTAATGTAAACAACTTGTGCATGAATTATACTAACATAGCATATGGAGCTTTCTGTTAGGACAGTTTTTTTTTCTTTTTTTTTTTTCTTTTTTTTTCTTTTTTACAATGAGTAATGTATGTGATTCTTACAGGATATTCTATAAGTGAACACCAAGTCTCCCTAGCTTCAAAGTCCTGCGGATTCTTTTACTGAGGAAGAATTAGCTTAATGAATCACGGAGATATTCTACTCGTGTGAGCTTGTATGTGAATAAATGTGTAAGGTGGCAGCTGGTATGAACACTATTGGCTTTGGTTCTAGGCCATTGAGTTGTCTCACACAAACCAGACGTTGAGCAACAGTTGTTGCTAGTTTAACCATGGCATAAATCCCTGTTATCTGGCCTAGTTTTGGTCACAATTGCCCCAATATGCTTCTCAGCAGTTCTGATGTGAGGTTATCAGCTGCTGTCCTGTGAAACATTATCACGGTTACCCCCTTGTGGAGGAGTTTTAAGAAACAGGTGTCGGATAGGGGTGGGGGGGGAAGTCCTACCGCCATCTCCACGTGGTCCCCCCTGGATAACGCTAACGGTGGAGGCACCTTTACGACAGACTGGCCTAGATAGCCGGTAGGGATTAAACTACTAGCTCAAGAAACGCATACCGACCCTCGGAACCTGCAGATAAATCGGTTAAGGACCCAAGGCCGTCATAAGGAACATGATATACGGATTGGTACAATTGTTGTTATCACCATGGTGGAAGAAAGAAGATTAAGCATACCTGGTGTATGTGAGACTAGACTGTCAGGTACTGGCAATAGAGCAATACACCATAATTATGAAATGTTATAGAGTGGAAAAAATAAATATATAATGCATGGAGTTGGGGTAATTGTGAGCTCTGATATAACCAAATGTATTGCAGATGCAGATTACTTGAACGAAAGAGTAATACGAATAACACTTCAACTTACACAAAGACAACAGCAGAAGAAGTGGTACAAATAAAAGTCACCAGGAATACAAAGAAGAGCACAGCTTGATGGACATGTGAAGTAGCGGTGGCAGTGAAAGCAAAGATGAAAGCCTTTCGAAAGTGGATGATTACCGGAGCAAATGAAGATATACAAGAAAATATTGAAAAAAAAGGGCAGAAATAATAAAAAAAAATAGATCATCCAAGAAGGAAACATGGCAACGCATCGGAGAAGAACTAAAGAGAGACACAGAGGGTACAAGAAAGCTGCTATACACCATGACAAGAAATTACAGAAATGGAAATACAGTAATGTCATTCGCAGTGAAAGATGATCGTGGAGAGAGAGAGAGAGAGAGAGAGAGAGAGAGAGAGAGAGAGAGAGAGAGAGAGAGAGAGTATTAACAAAACAGGACGAAATATCAGAGGTGGAGAGACTATTTCGAGAAATTACTAAATGCAGAGGAAGCGGATGTATTTGAAAATATAGAACAAACCTAACTACAATAATTGGAAGAAGAAGAAATAGTAAAAGAAAATATAATGAAGAAATAGTAGAAGAATAGAATGAAGAACAGAAAAGCTCCGGGAGAAGATGGATTACCGGTGGAGATAATTAAAAGTCTCGGTGAAGCAGGAACAATTTGATTAAAATAAATCATAAATGAAGCCTGGAAAACATAAAGAATACCCCAAGACTGTGGGAGCGCTATTGTCTGCCCCATTTATTGAAAAAAAAAAAGATAAAACCCAACGTAGCAACTATAGAGGTATGTCGCTACTATCACAAGTAGGTAAAATATATGAGAAGATTTTGGAAACAAGATTTAAGAAATAGAGAGCAAATTAAGTGAGTGGCAATGTGATTTCGGACCAAACAGAAGCACAGCGGATTTACTGTTGACTCTAAAAGATGATAATGGAAAAGAGTCGGGAATGGGATATGGTGAAAGTTATAATGTTTTATAGACATGGGAAAAGCTTTTGACGGAGTACCCTGTGAAAGACTATAGAAGATTATGAGCATTGATTAATACAGAATAACGCCAAATTAAGAAGAGCAATAAAGAGTATATACAGTAATTGTGAAAGCAAAGTTAAACTAAAAAGTAATGCAACAAACTGGTTCGAAATTAAATCAGGAGTTAGACAAGGTGGAGTCCTCTCTCCACTGCTTTTTATATTCATGTTTTTTTTCTTTCTTTTTTTTATGAAAGAAACTGGAAGAAACAATGACGACATCACCTTAACCTATGCAGATGACGTAGCTATCATCTACAATTTCGAAAGAAACCTCCAATTAATGGCTGAAAAATGGGATAACAAAATGAAGGAAAACGGGATGGAAATAAATACTACGAAAATGGAAGTGCTTAAACTAAGTAGAGAAAAAGCATCTCTGAACATAAGTTTCGGAGGAGAACAAATAGAACAAGTATAAAATTTCCAATACCTGGATGTGCAAATAAACGCAGAAAATAAACAAGAAGTGGAAATAATCATAACATATCTAAATATAACAATTTAATGACAGTGTATCTAATACTAAAAGACAGACGCGTCACTCAAAACACCCAAAATAATAATTTATATTACCGTCCTTCGGCCAATATTACTTTATAGCTTTGAGGTGTGGACTCTGACACAAAGACACAAAGTCAAAAACTACAAGCAGCAGAAATTAAAATACTAATATTGATCAATGGTGTAACTAGAAAAGATCGAATAAGAAATGAGAATATAAGATGAGAATTGGGATTAATTGCCATGAATGAGCTTGCGGAAAGAAACCGACTAAGATGGTACGGTCATGTAATGAGAATGTTACCGAGATGGACACTAGAATTGATACTACAGGGGAGAAGACCTGTGGGAAGACCAAGGAAGAGATGAATGGAAAGTGTCGAGTAGGCAGTTAAGAGGAGAGGAGAGAGGCTAGACGACGTGAAGAGAGAAGACCGTAAGAGATGGAGATTTTGCAGGGAGAGCTGCGGTGACTGACAGGCTGTGGCCTAACAGGCGCCAGGTGAGAAGGGTGAGAAAAGGTGTCAGATACATAGAGAGAGAGAGAGAGAGAGAGAGAGAGAGAGAGAGAGAGAGAGAGAGAGAGAGAGAGAGAGAGAGAGAGAGAGAGAGAGAGAGAGAGAGAGAGAGAGAGAGAGAGAGAGAGAGAATATTAACAAAACAGGACGAAATATCAGAGGTGGAGAGACTATTTCGAGAAATTATTAAATGCAGAGGAAGCGGATGTATTGGAAAATATAGAACAAACTTAACTACAATAATTGGAAGAAGAAGAAATAGTAGAAGAAAATATAATGAAGAAATAGTAGAAGAATAGAAAGCTACTCAGTGTGTGATGATTCTGTATTTTTAGGTAACTTATGATTATTTGCTTCTGTGCTCTCAAATTTATGAACGTGATTTTTTACTTATAACTTTTTATAACTTATGGAAAAATACTACTTTTTCAGTGACTGGAATATCAATTCTGCTTAGAACATTTGATTATTATTATATTTCAAGGAAAGACTGTCCTGGAGGTATGATAGAAGTAATGCATGATTTACCCTTTGGCATGGGAAGTCATAAAAGGAACCTGTCCAACCAAAAATGTGAAGAATGACATTAGGTCATATAAATTTGTCTTAGAACATGGAATGTTCAGTAATTGTATTCGTCCTTGCCCTACATAAAAAAAAAATGCAATACCAGTAACGCTGTACATCTTGGATGAACCCAATAAGGTGAAGTATTTTTATTAATTTGTTTATTTTTTCATCATGGTACAAATAATGATTTGTAATAAATATGGAATTCACAGCACTTTTTGGGTATGTGCCCTGCCATTTCAATCTTCCATTATTGTGCAGAAAACCTTTTGTATGAAAGTGTTAATTGTTGCCTTAGTGACAGAGTGTATTTGTGCTGTGTTCCATCTTGATAATAGTATCTGTAAAATATATAAAGATCAGGTTCTTTCGGATCCTTTTATTTTATATCTTTATTATTATTATTATTGTTATTATTATTATTATTATTATTATTATTATTATTATTATTATTATTATTATTATTATTATTATTATCATTATTATCATTATTATTATTATTATTATTGTGATTATTATTATTGATATTATTGATCAGTCTCAGGTCAGAGTTCCTAGCGAACGGACGTCTTTAATGAGCAGTGACCTGACAATATAGCAGGCTAATGTAGATATGGCGCCTTGTGTTGCTTAGTCGTCTGGTTGTGATTGTTCTTCTGTTCTCGAGGTCTTCGTTGCGACGGTCTCAGAGGTGGAGGCTGAGTTCCATTGAAGGATCTCGGAGGTGCAGGCTGAGTTTCGTGAGAGGATCTCAGACCTGCAGGCTGAGTTCTGTGAGAGGATCTCAGCACCTGTGGGAGGGTCGTGCCCCGCCGTCACCTTACCTAGTAAGGCGACGGAGCATCAGTGTGCAAGGGCGCCAAGAGGCTGAAGGTCCTCAAGGCGCCTCGCGTGGAGACAAGGACCTCCCTTCAGTGTGCTGGAAGGAGTGACAGAAGAGGAGGTGGACGTGGCGGGAAGAGACAAGGAGAAGGAGGGGGCAGATGCAGTTTTCCTATTCCAAGGTAGAGCGCTTGTGATTGGTGATAGTCAGGTTAGGCACTTAGCTAATGTGTTTTGTGCCGGAGATAGGAAGCGTTGGTTGAGGGTGTGTTTGCCAGGGGCTGGGATAGGGAAGGCAGCTCATAGGCTAGACACTTGCTTGGAAAATTATTGAACCAAGCCCATTGTTTTTTTCTCAGCGCGGGAGGGAATGACTTTGGTAAGGTCAGGAGTGAGGAGCTGTCCATGAAGTTTACGCAGGCTTTGGGTAGAATCAGAGACAAGGAAGGGATCCCTGTGGTGTGTGGTGTCTTGCCGAGGAGGGGATTTGGTGGTGAGTGGTTGTCCAGGGCTATTACAGTGAATAGCAGGCTCGCGAATCACTCTAAGAGTAATGGATGGACGTTCATCGACAACTGGGACCTCTTCTATGGTAGGGACACTTTCTATATCAGAGATAGAGTGCGTTTATCACGCTAGGGTGTTCGGGTTTTGGCCGGAACACTCGAACAGGAGGTAACTGCACTCCAGCGCTTTTTTCGTTAGTCATGAGCAAGGAAGGACTTGGGAGGAGGAAAGAAAGGACAAGTTCGATCAATCTAGAAAGGTAACTAGCTCAGCGAAAGCGAGGAATAGCTTAAGTGCTTACTACACGAATTGTAGAAGTATTTTAAATAAAATGGACTTGCTTAGAGGTATGGTGTGTGTAGAGAACCTTGATATCATTGCTTTAACAGAAACTTGGTTAGATATGCCAGGAAAAGTATTTAATCCCGAGGCTAAGATAGATGGCTAAGCATTATTCTATAAAGACAGGAAAAAAAAAAAACTGGAGAGGAAGAGGCGTCGTGCTGTGCGTTAGGGACACGTTACAATGTTATATTAATAGTAGAATTAAAACATATTGCAGTCAATATGGGTAGGTATTAAAGATCACACTCAGTAGTATTGGGATTAATGTAGAGGCCACCGGCCAGTACAAAGGAAATTAACACCTCACTGTGGCAGGAATTAAATAGAGCAGGCAGGTACAGTCAGGTATGTGTGGTAGGAGATTTTAATTTTAGAAATATCGACTGGAGGCTGATGGTGGGTAACAGGGAAGCAGAGGAATTTCTTAAGGTAGTTTCAGGATAATTTTTTTTTTTTTTTTTAGGTAATCGTAGAACCAACAAGGGTGAGCAATATTTCAAATTTAATTTTAACGTGGAGGAAGCAATCAAGTAGGTAGAGGTAGAGACAGAGGACAGCTAGTAACAGTGACCATTGGAAAATTATGTACAGATTAAAATTAGGGGCTTTTTTTTGAAGCAAAAACACTAATAAAATACCTAACTTTAGGCGAGCAGATTTTGAGGGATTAAAAAGGTACCTCAAAGGAGTTGACTGGCAACGGAAGCAGGGGGAGGTAAAGTACAGGACGGAGTTGAGAGAGATAAGGCAGGAAGAGGGAAATGAGGTGAGGTGTGAAAGTGTAAGGCAAGATGAGGGAAGAAATGTCCGGAAGGGTCGTAGGAGGGAGAGAGGGGGGTATGTGTGAGCATGTTGGAGGTTCAGGTCATGCTGGTGAGATCGAGGCGGGTAGATGAGGGAATGGAGTGGATGAAAGGGGCCGAGATGATAGGATTAGGGGAAGTAAATGTAGAATAGTTGTATAAATATTTCTTAGATAAACTGCATACAGGACAGTTAGCAAACATCCCGTATTGAGCAATAGCATCACAGAAAATTACCCTAAATGGATGACTATTAAGTTAAAACACTATATAGGGCGGAAGACAAGTATATATAAGAGATTAAAGGCAGGGGGAAGAGGTTTTAAGGCCACAATATAATTAATTAGTTAGAACAGTCAAGAGGTTAAGGAAGAAAGCTAAAAGCAATTATGAATTAAAGGTAGCCAGCCAGGCGAAGATGGACCCCAAGAGGTTTCATCAGGTATATAGAACGAAGAATAAGGAAACAATAGATTCATTAAAGACAGCAAATGGGGAGCTGGTTAGTTCTGGGGAGGATATTAGTAAAATTCTGAATGATTATTTTTTTACTATCTTCACCCAGGAAAACATGCAGGATATGCCGAATAGTGAGCAGATGTTTAGAGCAGATGAAAATGACAAACTGACAGAAATTACCATAACTAAGGGAATAGTGGAACAGGAGATAGATAAGCTAAAAAGTTCAAGATGCTATGAATAGATGAAATATATCCCAGAGTACTTAAGGAATGCAAAGAAGTTATTAGTGAACCGTTAGTTCCTGTCTTTAGGAAATCACTTCAGTCAGGTAAAGTACCGATAATGTGGAGGCAGGTTAATGTAGTACCCATCTTTAAGAAAGGAGATAAAACTTTAATGTCTAATTATAGATCTGTCAGCTTAACTTTTGTTGTAGGTAAAATAATGGAGTCAATAATAGCGAAGAACATTAGGAAGCATTTAGACAAACATAACTTGATTAATCAGTCAAAGCATAGCTTCACGAAGGGGAAGTCTTGCCTGGCGAACCAGTTAAGTTTTTACAGTAAAGTTTACGAGGCAGCAGATGATAGTGATAGTTATAACATTCTATACCTGGACTTTAGTAAAGCGTTTGAGAAGGTACCCCAACAGAGGCTACTGAGAAAGTTTTGGGCGCACGGGACAGATGGGAAGATGTTAGGCTGGATAAGGTCATGGATAAGCGACAGGCGACAGAGAGTTGTAATAAATGGCCCTAAATCCGAGTTGGGTCATGTAATTAGTGGAGTGCCACAGAGATCAGTATTAGGACCATTGTTGTTTTTAATATATATTGGATAGTGGTATTATTAGTGAATAGGTTAGGTTAGAAGATAGGTAGGTTAATTAGGTCAGAATCGGATGTCATCGCCTTGTAGGCAGATTGAGATAGGATGGACAAATGGACAGACATATGGCAAATACAATTTAATATCAACAAATGCAAAGTACTTAGCGTAGGTAGAGGAAGCCTACACAGTCGGTACATAATAAACAACGAAGCTCTGGTAGGTTCAGGGTACGAAAAAGATTTAGGAGTTATAGCTATCTCTGAACTCCGTTTAAGAAAGCAATTCATAGAGGCCAGAAACAATGGAAATGAATTTTTAGGGGTGTTAAAAGTAGAAGGCCCGAAATAATATTAAAGTTATATTTAGACTACGCAGTACAGTTCTGGTCCCCATATTATAGGAAGGATATAGGTCTACTAGGATCAGTACAAAGGAGAATAATTAAAAGGATACAGGGGATGAGGAGTATTCCTTACGAGGCGAGACTGAAGCTGTTTAATTTACATTCTTTAGAGAAACGTTGGTTAAGAGGTGACCTGATTGAAGTTTTTAAGTTGTATAACAAGGGGACGTAAGCAAAATTCTGAGCATCAGTAACCAGGACAGAACAATGAATAACGAGTTCAAACTTGAAAAATTTAGGTTAAAAAAGAGATAGGAAGAAATTGGTTCTCAAGTAAAGTGGTAGATAAATGGAAAGGACTCAGTAATCAAGTTGTCAGTGCTAAGACATTATGGAGCTTTAAGAGAAGATTAGACGGATTTATGGATGGGGACGAGAGGCAGGTAGGTATATTTCATACAGGGACTTCCTGATGTCTTCTTGCAACAACTTTCTGATGTTCTTATGTATATTAGTGTTACTTTTACCTTTATTGTATTAATAAATAAATAAATAAATAAATAAATAAATAAGATATATATATATATATATATATATATATATATATATATATATATATATATATATATATATATATATATATATATATATATATATATATATATATATATATGGAGCAAGCAAGGCGGTATGCCGCCGCGCATCACAGCTAAGTCTGGGCCAAGAAATATGTAAGAAGGAAGTAGTGGTGTGGGTTAAAGTTTGGAGGACAGCCTTCAGCTTTGCTATCCTCCACGACCTAGAGCAACTGGTGCGACACCCTTCTCGTATTCCTGACCATTTTGGATATACGCCCAAAATTCTTGATCTTTTCCTAACCTCTAATCGTTCTGCTTATGATGTTACCCTATCTTCTCCGTTATGCTCCTTCAATTATAATATCATATCTATATCTTGTTCTATTGCCTCAATCCCTCCTCAGGATCCCCCAGAGTAGAGGTGCCTCTGGCGTTTTGCCTCTGCTGATGCGGGGCGTGAGGAGGTATTATGCTGATTTTATTTGGAATGACTACTGCTTCCGTGTTAGAGACCCGTCTCTGTGTGCTGAGCACATAGCAAAGATGATGGCATGCAGACATACATTCCTCACTCTTTCTCTCGACCTAAACCTTCCAAACCTTGGTTTAACACCGCCTCTTCTTGTGCTATACATGGTAAAGAAGTGGCACACAAAGGATACTTGAGCATTCCATTACCTGAATATCATGCGCTTTATATTTCTGCCTGGAATCATCCCAAGTTTTTTCTCTATCTAGCCAAAAACTCTTTTATTAATATGAAGTGTCAATTCTTTACAAGATGTAACCCCCCCCCTCGTAACTTCTGGTACCTAGCCAAGAATATATCTTTGCTTCTTCATCTTTCTTTTCTATCTGATCTATCTTTCTATCTTTTAATCTGATGGCACCACTGCCATCTCATCTACTTCTAAAGCTGAAGTCTTTGTTCTAATCTTTGCTAAAAACTCTGCCTAGTATGATTCCGGGCTTGTTCCTCCCTGTCCTTCATCCTCTGACTAATTCAAGCTAGCCGTTAAATTCCTTCGCAATGATGTTTTCCATGCCCTCTATCTTGGATGATTCCGGGCTTGTTACTCCCTCTCCTTCACTCACTGACTGCTTCAAATTACCCATTAAAATCATTTGTAGTGATGTTTTCCATGCCCTCTATCACTACTTTACAAGCTATCCATTAAAATCCTTCACAGGGTTGTTCCCCCTCTCCTTCACCCTCTGACTACTTCAAGCTACCCATTAAAATCCTTCGTAGTGATGTTTCCCATGCCCTCTATCTTGGATGATTCCGGGTTTGTTCCTCCCTCTCCTTCATCCTCTGACTATTTCAAGCTACCCATTAAAATCCTTCACAGTGATGTTTCCCATGCCCTCTATCTTGGATGATTCCGGGTTTGTTCCTCCCTCTCCTTCATCCTCTGACTATTTCAAGCTACCCATTAAAATCCTTCACAGTGATGTTTCCCATGCCCTCTATCTTGGATGATTCCGGGTTTGTTCCTCCCTCTCCTTCATCCTCTGACTATTTCAAGCTACCCATTAAAATCCTTCACAGTGATGTTTCCCATGCCCTCGCTTGCCTTATTTGAGGTCCCTCCAATTTTTCTCCGAAACTGTGTCTCCGTGCTCCCACCTTTCTTAGTCTAACTCTTTCAACTGTCTATCAACATCTACCTTCCTTTTTTTGCTGGAAGTTTGCCTACATTCAGCCTGTTTCTAAAAAGGGTGACCATTGTAATCCTTCAAACTACCGTCCCATTGCTTTAATTTTCGGCCTATCTAAAGTTTTTGGATCTATACTCAACACGAAGATTCTTAAATATCTATCACTTCACCACATTTTATCTGATCGTCAGTATAGGTTCCGTCAAGGCCGCTCAACTGTTGATCTTTTTGCTTTCCTTAGTGTGTCTTAGATATCCTCTTTTAGAAATTTTGGTGAAACTTTTGCTTTTGCCTTAGATATATCAAAAGTTTTTGATAGAGTCTGGTACAACCTACACACACACACACACACACACACACACACACACACACACACACACACACACACACACACACACACACATCCATTCACTTCTTGCAATGTAAAATAATTTTGTTTTATTAAAACTGTCGCTTTATTTTTTTTTACCTGATTGCGAATCCTCCTTCTCCTAAAACTGAAACTCCTTCATTGCCGATGTAGAAAGGAGTTTTTCCCTTGGCATCAGTGTATTCGGAAGCCACCACAACCCTAATGTAGTTTTTGAAATCAATCAGTGAATATTGTCCCAATAAAACCTTTGTAAGTGCGTCGTGGACTTCAGTTACCTTAAAAAAATATTTGAAAATAATAATTACTAAATGAGAATTATTTTTCTAATAATAATACATAGATAATATTATTAATATCATTAATACAATTATTATTACTATTATTATTATTATTATTATTATTATTATTATTATTATTATTATTATTATTATTATTATTATTATTATCATCATTATTATTATTATTATTATTATTATTATTATTATTATTATTATCATTATTATCATTATTATTATTATTATCATCATTATCATCATTATTGTCATCATCACTATATTCTTACTCTTAGAATAATATTCTTATGTTTACCAGTATTAGTACAACAACAACAACAACAACAACAACTACAACAACAACAACAACAATAACAAAAACAACAAGAACAATAGTAAGAAGAAAAGAACAAGAAGAACAACAACAACAACAACAACAACAACTACTACTACTACTACTACTACTACTACTACTACTACTATTACTGCTACTACTACTACTACTACTACTACTACTACTACTACTAGTGCTACTATTATTATTACTACTACCACTATTACTACTACTATAAGTAGGGCTAGTATCGTATCGCGGTTTTGTTTTTCCTTCTTGGGATGAGGGATCATTTCCATTAGATTCCCTGAAAATCTCCCCAATCCCGAACAATTTCTTCCCTATAAATCACGCGCGGTGTCACGTCTCTGGTTCGTTTCCAAGTGGGAGTTAACCCACGAAGGAATTATCTGAGGTAATTTTCATAAAACGAGGTCGAGGAGATTTTAGAATAGGTATAGTAAAAATTTACATAGAAGACGAGATATAGGCATGCAGTAGTTTCGGGAGGAAAGGATAGCCAATGACTACGATGCCACGCCAGGCGGATCATCTCCGCGGAGGAAGGGGTAGGTGATACGCATGCTCTCCAAGCAGGGAGTTCTTCCTTTCTGACCCCCTGCCCTGCCAGTGGCAAGGTAAGACACCCGCCGTTGCCCTGTGAATCCTGACTAAGGTGCCTAATCTGGTGCTACCAACCATCCGGCAGACACGGTGCGTGAGTACGGAGGAAGTAAATAACAGCGACTGGCCGTGGCACACCAGGCAGGCGGAGACAAGGTGTTGGACGTGAGGAATGATAAGCCTACCTAGGCATGTCTAGTGGTTATAAAGTGGCTATGAGGTGGCTATGAAGAAGTAATAGCAACGACTTTCCAGAAGCGACCATAACACCACCAAGGAGGTGAAAGGAAGGAAGTTAGGCCACTTACTTCCCTGAGGAGACCGGAGCACGCGTCACGACACCAAAGCTCCTTTCTCTACTCACCAACCTACAGCTAAGCATACCCGAGTTTCCCTCGTCATGAAACCTCCCTCTTGAAAGTCATAGGAAGGAGGGAATACAGAAGCAGATAGGGAGTTCCAGAGTTCACCAGAGAAAGGATTAATGATTGAGAATGCTGGTTAACTCTTGAATTGGAGAGGTGGACAAAATAGGGTTGAGGAGAAGTCTTGTGTAGCGAGGCTGAAGAAGGATGAGAGGCATTAGAAGAGCAGTTATCATGAAAATAGCGGTAGATGATAGCAAGAGATACAGCATTACAGCGATGAGAAAGAGGCTGAACACAATCAGTTAGAAGAGAGGAGCTAATAAAACGAAAAGCTTCTGATTCTCTCCTGTCTAAAATGGTGGTATGACTGGAACCCCCCACACATATGAAGCATACTCCATGCATGGGCGGATAAGTCTCTTATACAGAATTAGCAGTTGTGGGGGGGAATGAGAAAAACTAACGGAGACGACTCAGAACGCTTAACTTCATAGAAACTATTTTACCTAGAGATGAGATATGAAGTTTCCAGTTAGATTATAAGTAAAGGACAGACCGAGGATGTTCAGTGTAGAAGAGGTGGGCAGTTGAGTGTCATTAAAGAAGAGGGATAATTAGAGGATAATTGTCTGGAAGGTTGTGTCGATTTTATAGATGGAAGAACTGAGTTGTTTGCTCAGCCCCAATCAGAAATTTTAGAAAGATCAGAAGTCATGTGTTATGTGGCTTCCTTGCCTAAACTGTTTACTTTTTGAAGGGTTGGAAGTCTACGAAAACACGTGGAAAAGTCCAGGGTGGTATCATCAGCGTAACAGTGGATAAGACTAGAAGTTTGATTTAGATCATTGATGAATAATAGTTAGACTGAGTTACAGAATAAAACCCTGCGGAACACCACTGTTAATAGGCCTAGGAGAAGAACAGTGACCGTCTACCATAACAACAATAGAATGGTTAGAAAGGAAACTTGAGAGAGAAGGATAGAAGCCGTAAGAGGGTAGTTTGGAAATGAAAGCTTTGTGCCAGACTCTATCAAAAGCTTTTCATATGCCTAATGCAACAGTGAAAATTTCGTCAAAATCCCTAGAAATGGATGACCAAGATTCAGTAAGGAAAGCCAGATTCGTAAAACGGCCTCCACAGAAGCCTTACTGGCGGTCAGAAAGAAGGTTGTGAAGTGATAGATGTTTAAATCTTAATCTTTCTGTTGAGGATTGATTATAAAATTTAGAGAGGCAGGAAATTAAAGTAATAAAATAGTAGTTTGAGGGATTATAGTGGTCATCCTTTTAAGGAACAGGTTGAATGTAGGCAAACTTCCAGAAGATGGAAACGTAAATGTTGATAGACAGATCTGGAAGAGTTTGAGTAGTTAAGGTGCAAGCACGGAAGCACAATTTCAGAGAACAGGAAGGGCCCTCAGATCCATAAAACTTCCGAGGTTTAAGGCCAGCAAGGACATGGAAAACATCGCTGCGAAGGATCTTAATGGGTAGCATGTAGTCAGAGGGTGGAGCAGAAGGAAAAACAAGCCCTGATTCATCCAAGGTGGAATTTTTAGCAAAAATTTGAGCGAAGAGTTTAGCTTTTGAAATAAATGAGATGGCAATTGTGCCATTTGGTTGAAATAAAGGAGGGAAAGAAGAAGTAAAGTTATTAGAGATATTTTTGGCTAGATGCTATAAGTCACGAGGAGAGTTAGATCTTGAAAGATTTTGACACTTTATTAATGAAGGAGTTTTGGGCTAGTTGGAGAAACAGACTTGGCATGATTTTGGGCAGAAATATAAAGTGTATGAAATTCCGGTGATGGAAGACTTAAGTACATTTTGTGGGCCACCTCTCTATCATGTATATCACGAAGGTTTGAAATGTTTAGTGCGAGAGATAAAATGAAGAATGCATGCCTCTATGCCAGATACTATTACTTCTGTCATGCGCTTAGCACACAGAGACGCGTTTCTGACACGGAAGCAGTAGTCATTCCTTGGAAAATCTGCGTAATACCTTTCAGGTCCCCCCAGTTAGTAGAGACAAAACGCCAGTGACACCTTTCCTTTGGGGGATCCTGAGGAGGAACTGGAGCAATAGGACAAGATACAGGTATGAGGTTGTGATAGAGGAGCCCAATGGAGAAAACAGGTTGACAGCATAAGCAAAAGTATTAGAGGTGAGAAAAAGATCAAGAATGTATGGCGTATATCCAATACGGTCAAGAATATGGGTACGGTGTCGAAGCAACTGTTCTAGGTCCTAGAGGATATCTGCAATGACATGAGCCTTCTTTACATTGCAGTGCTGGCTGCCCTTGAGATTGTATGCATAGAGGGTACCTGCTTAGCACTCTCAAAGAAGAAACACAGGAGAAAGTGCTAGTTGCGGAGACAAAGGGTCCAGAATATCAAACAATACGGAAGACTATTTTAAGCGGCTTCCCTGGTTACCGTCATGACTTAGAGCCTCACCTATGGGCGTTATTAGTCTATTTGCCTTGGACGATGATCTCATCGTTTATGGGCCGAGGCTACCATTCCTCGCACCCTCCATAGAGAGACTGTCGTGCCTCCATGACTGTTGCCAGGAATGGAGAGCACAAAACATGGAGGTAGACAAACCATGTACTTGCCAGGGATAGACAGAGATAAATTGAACACCTCATGATAGAATGACGACCCCCCGAGTTTCCGCACATTACTTTAACATGACTGCCTTTACCTAGCTAGTCTACATCGACCTTATATCAGGGTGGCCATATGTCATCGTGCCCACGTTACATATTTCGTCACTGTCTTAAGGTCTGTCTTTGTAGATACAGGTGTGTCAGTTGTCCTTAGGACGGATGGTAGGCCGCCGCTTGCCCCATCCACCCTACGTTGCTTCGTGTTTTGGTTGGGGATGGAACACTACGTGACTTCACCATACAACTCTCGAACCAATGGGCATGCGAAAGCTGGGGTCAAAACGATCAGGAAGCTAATAATGACAGCAACAAGGAAGGGACAGCTGGACGAAGATGAATTCGCCTGTGGCCTGTTAAAACTGAGAAACATTCCTCTCGCTGATGGAAGGTCACTAGCACAAGTACTGTTTGGTCACCCTATAAATACCAGCACGCTACTGATCATTCATCCCAAAGTGGCAACAAGCAGCAGACGACTGTGACTCCACCACAGGTGTAAGGCGAAGGAAAGACACGACTCAAGCGCCTGACCGTTTCCTTGCTTGGACCTTGGCGCGTATGTAGATATGCAGGACCATGAGAGCGGATGCTGGGACCATGTGGGCGTCATCGTAGACATAGACACTTGGTCAAGATGGCCAGCGGCTGCGTCTTGTGAACCTTACGCCACCCTCTGGCCTCTCCGGCCCGACCACATGGAGAGTGAGGTCAAGCTTCGTCTCCCCCTGCCTTTGTCTCCGACTTGACCCACCGGCCATGCGGACAGTTTCCCCACAGTCTCGGTAATTATCGTCCGTACAGCCTTGGGGGCGGACGGACGGACGGACGGACGTACCATACGTTGTTCGCCGCGAGGATGCGGCGAAAAGGGTGGCCGAGCGATGTAGCGTTATGCCTCACTCCTGGCAAACATTCCATTACCCACTTGGCGCCTGTCTGTGACCTAACACCAGCCTCAGGTGGAGAGTGAAGTCAAGCTTCGTGTTCCCCTGCCTTTCTCTGCGGTTATGCTCATTACTTACCCTGCAGGCCGCGTGGGCTCCCACTGAGGTCAAGAGCCCCAGCCGTAACCTGACTCGCTGGTCATGCGGGTAGTCTCACTCCAGTCTCACCAGGAGTCCTCGTTTGCTCATTCTTGGGGGCGGACTTGTCGCAGGCAGTCTCCATTTATATTTGTAAAGTTTTGCTTAATCATAATAATGTATCGCAGCTGTTTTACCATTGTGTTTACCTGCACTCCTTCGGCACCACTCGAGCGAAGAAAGGCCGATAAACTAATTAAGATTTTAGATATTATGTAAATGGGAGACGTTGGAACCCGGAAAGACTATTGGCAGACTGCATATATAGAAAGAAAGGAACCTGATGAGCTCATATAATCCTCGAGGGGAAAGGAAAATACGAGATTGAACACCGGTCCGCTTGACTTAGGTGACTTAGGAGGTGTTGTGATCGAGGAAGCCTAAGAGTCTCCGAGGGGCCCCTGGCATACACAGGAATGTAGGACAGGCTAATTACAACATTACATTGGTTGTAGCCGATTTGGAGAGCTGCTGACACTGAACCCACCCCAGAGAATCAGTGGTACCTGAGAAGGTTCTGAGCTCTGCAGGATTTAACAGGAATCGATGTGGGAGATGACCACGATGGGCATAGTCATGCAACCCAGACGGAGGATCCGATAGGGCGCTTGTCATCCCCCTATCACACCACACCAGGGCCAGGACTATTACTACTACTACTACTACTACTACTACTACTACTACTATTAATAGTAATAATAATAATAATAATAACAGTAATAATACTGTTGCTATTACTACTACTACTACTTCTACTGCTACTACTACTACTACTACTACTACTACTACTACTACTACTACTACTACTACTACTACTACTACTATTACCACTACTACTACTACTACTACTACTGCGTAACACCTACACCACTAATACTAATAACGATGGCTTTCATTACTAATGCATGTATTTCTATGCACATCTAGCCATTGACCGACACACTAATGATTTTGGATTGTTGTTCTCGATAATTACCTCCATGCCTTTGTAGATCTTGTTTACCACTGGATCAGTATGCTTTGAAAAATAGTCATATACAGCTGATTTATAAAGCCACTCCTCCGTACTCCATTTCCAAGCGTTCAGTTCCACCAGGTCCTTGAATGTGTCAATAGTAGGAGTCTTGGACTGTACTGTTAAGTGGGCTACGAGGGAAGACCGAAATCCAGTGCTGATAATAAGGCAGAAAACCAGCCACCAGCCAACCAACATCTGCAATACACTGAAGTTTTTGCAAGTATGCTTCACACACACACACACACACACACACACACACACACACACACACACACACACACACACACACACACACACACACACACACACACACACACACACACACACAACAACAACAACAACAACATACACATACACACACACACACACACACACACACACACACACACACACACACACACACACACACACACACACACACACACACACACACACACACACACACAACAACAACAACAACAACAACATACACACACACACACACACACACACACACACACACACACACACACACACACACACACACACACACACACATACACACACGCAACAACAACAACACACACACACACACACACACACACACACACACACACACACACACACACACACCTGTCCAGAAGCATCGGCTGAAGGATCTAAAGGCGGTTGTTCCACCAGCGCACCCCAGCCGTACAAGCAAATGGAACTAAGGGAAATGTTCCGGTCTTCTTGAGCAAGCCCCCATAAGAACTGCAGTAACCAGAATGTCGCGGCCCACACAACTATGCCAATCAGTATTCCAGCCCACACCTCACCTGCAGTGTTATTGGTGATGAAGTTTTGGTATGTCTTTATTTTCTTGTAACGACAGATTAACTCCCTGATTTTTCATGCTGGTCAGCGCCGTCAGCCTAGATGCAGCTAATCAATCACGCTTGTTGGTTGGCGACAGGGTGACAGAAGTCAAATCTAATTTGAGGAAGCAAATTGCAAGTGATTGATGGACTGCCATAGCGGTCCCTCCAGGGAGGTTAACTAGCGTGACCGGTTGTACAAGCACCAGGCAGGAGTTAATATATATATATATATATATATATATATATATATATATATATATATATATATATATATATATATATATATATATATATATATATATATATATATATATATATATATATATATATATATATATATATATATATATATATATATATATATATATATATATATATATATATATATATATATATATATGGCATTTTTTGGGGGGCCTTGACCGGTGTGTCTCCTACATGAAAAAAAAGGGAAAAAAAAAACTATATATATATATATAAATATATATATATATATATATATATATATATATATATATATATATATATATATATATATATATATTTTTTTTTTTTTTTTTTTTTTTTTTTTTTCATGTAGGAGACACACCGGTCAAGGCCCCCCCAAAAAATGTCATATATATATATATATATATATATATATATATATATATATATATATATATATATATATATATATATATATATATATATATATATATATATATATATATGAAACGAACCAGCCGACGGCAAAAAAAGAAAAAAGTCCACTGAGTTGTCGGTCCTCATGCAGTCAAAAGCGGTCATAAAGAAAGAATAAATGAATAAATAAAGGATAAGTGTCTTGAAACCTCCCTCTTGAAAGAGTTCAAGTCATAGGAAGAAGGAAATACAGAAGCAGGCAGGAAGGGGATGAATGATTGTGAATACTGGTTAAATCCTCCGTTAGAGAGTTGGACAGGTTAGGGGTGAGAAAAAAGGAGAAGGTCTAGTGTAGCGAGACACAGGAGGAGGGGAGGCATGCAGTCAGAAAGATCAGAAGAGCAGTTAGCATGAAACAAAAGCGGTAGAAAATAGAAAGAGTTGCAGCGTTGTGGCGATGAGAAACGGTTTTCTTTTCATGTAGGAGGGGTACCAAACAAAGGCAACAGAACTGTAATAAAAAAATCTGTCACTGAGGTGCCGGTCCCTTGAGTCAAAAGTGGTCATAAAAAAATAAATATATAAATAAATATATGAATAAATAAATAGATAAATGATAAGTGTCTTGAGACCGCCCTCTTCAAAGAACTCAAGGCATAGGAAGGTGGAAATAGAGAAGCAGGCAAGGAGTTCCATAGTTTACCAGAGAAAGTGATGAGTGAATGAGAATACTGGTTAACTCTTACGTTAAAAGGTGGACAGAATAGCGGTAAGACAAAGAAAAAAAGTCTTGTACAGCGAAGCCTCAGGAGGAGGGGAGGCATGCAGTTAGCTAGTTCTGAAAAGCAGTTGGTACGTGAATAGCGGTAATAGATAGCAGGAGATGCAACATTGCGGCGATGAGAAAGAGGCTGAAGACAGTCGGTTAGAAGATAGGAGTTGATAAGATGTAAAGCTTTTGATTCCACCCTATCAAAAAGAGCAGTATGAGTGGAACCCCCCTCACCCATACATGTGAAGCATAATCCATACATGGACGATAAGGACGGATAAGAGTTAGCAAAGGGCTTGGGGTGTGAAAAAAAAAAAAAAAAAAAAAAACTGGCGGAAACGACTCAGAACTTTCCAGTTTTGATTATAAGTAAAGGACAGACCGAGGATGTTCAGTGTAGAAGAGAGGAAAAGTTGAGTGTCACTGAATAAGAGTGGATAGTAGCCTACAAGGTTGTGTCGAGGTGATAGATGGAAGAACTGAGTTTTTGAGGCATTGAACAATGCTAAGTTTGCTATGCCCCAATCATAAATTTTAGAGAGATCCGAAGTCAGGCGTTCTGTTGCTTCCCTACATGAACCGTTTATTTCCTAAAGGGTTGGATATCTAAGAAAAGACGTCAGAAAGTAAACAGTTCACGAAGGGAAGCCACAGAACGGCTGACTTTTGATATTTCTAAAATTTCTGATTGGGACAAACTTAGTATTGTTCAATGCCTCAAAAACAACACAACCTTCCAGACAACTATCCCCTCTTCTTCAATGATACTCACAACCTTCTATCTGATCGCCAGTATGGGTTCCGTCAAGGCTGCTCTAATGGTGATTTTCGGCTTTCCTTAGGCTTAGAGGGTCTTAGTCATCCTCGTTTAGAGATTTTGGTGAAACTTTTGCTGTTGTCTTAGACATATCAAAAGCTTTTGATAGTCTGACACAAAGCTTTAATTTTCAAAATATCATCCTGTGGCTTTTATCTTTCTCTCTATAACTTCATCTTAAGTTTCTTTTCTGGCCGTTCTATTGCTGCCGTGGCAGACAGTCACTGTTTTCTCCTAAATCTATTAACAATGGAACATAACAGACGCCAACTTAATCTTCCAAGCTGGAAAGAGCTAATTAGTCATGTTCTAGTGCACAGACAGTAGAGACGACGTTCACCCAGGGGGAAGGAATTATCCCATTGGACAAAACACCCAGAGTAACGAAATCCAACCCACGGTCCAGGAGGAGGCAGAAGACATCTGCTGAAACGATAATTACTCCCAATGAGGTCTCCAACACTGGATCAGGGGGTACTCTGAACTTATAAATAAGCCAGCTGTGGCCTCATTGAATGTTTTCCCTTTGTGTTTCATAACACAAGGGGCAGTCACAACCTGCCCTCTAAAAACAATTCTCTTCATTCACACAAAACTACATGAACCTATTTACACACACACCCTTCACTCAAAATTCTAAACTAAAACGGTGACTCCTACACCAGCCTGGGAATCCCCATCTGGGGAGGGGACCCAGGTCGGACTGCTCTTCTGGTATTGACCTTAAGTGTCTTAGCACCACCCTCAACTTTTTTTTTTTCATTAATTTCTGCAACATCCGCGCCCTTAGATCAAATTTTCAGTCTGTTGAACACCACTTCTCCTCTAATAAACCTCATCTTCTTTTCCTTACTGAAACACAGGGTAGCCCTTTTCAGTTCTCTTCTTTCTCTATCCTCATTTTCAATCCAAAGCTGGATGTTGCGTCTTTGTGCGCAACGACTTAATAACCTGCTCTCGTGCCCACATTCTTGAATCTTATGAGTTTTCCACCATCTGGCTACGACTGCAGAGACACTCTCAAACTAAATTAATTTTTGCTGTATACCTCTCACTTAACTCCTCTAATTGTAAAAAAAAAAAAATCTTTACTTAACTTCCAAAGTGGAGTACATTCTCTCTTCCCTTTTGCAGAGATCTCTATTCTTGGGTACTTCAATGTTCACCACAAACTTTAGTTTTCCTCTCCCTTCACCGACCATCCTGGTGAACTAGCCTTTAAATTTGCTGTCCTCCACGACCTGGAGCAACTGGCACAACACCCTACTCATATTCTTCACCGTCTTGGAAATACATCCAACATTTTTTATCTCTTCCTGATCATCCTGTCTTCTCCGTTGGTCTCCTCTGATCACAATCTTATATCTGTATCTGGTCCTATCATTGCAATCCCTCCTCTGCATCCTCCAAAGCGGAGGTGCCTCTGCCGTTTTGCCTCTTCTAATCAGGGTGCCTGAAGAGGTATTATGCTGATTTTCCTTGGAACGACTACTGCTTCCGTGTCAGAGATCCGTTTCTGTGTGTTGAACGCATAACAGATGTGACATGGAGGCGTACATTTCTCACTCTTTCGTTCGCTTTAAACCTTCTAAACCTTGGCTTAACACAGCCCGTTCTCGTGCTATATATGATAGAGAGGTGACCCACAAAAGATACTTGAGCCTCACATCACCAAAATCTTGTGCACTTTATATTTCTGCCCTGAATCATGCAAAGTCTGTTCTCCAACTACTGAAAAACTCTCAAAATCTTTCAAGTTCTAAACTCTCCTCGTGACTCCTGGCACGTCGCCAAAACAAATCTCCGATAGCCTTGCTTCTTCATCTTTCCCTCCTTTATTCCCTCCTCTATGTCACCTATTTCTAAAGCTGAACTCTTCGCTCAAATCTTTGCTAAAAATTCTACCTTGGATGATTCAGTGTTTGTTCCTCCATCTCCTCCATCCCCCATTGCTTCATGCTACCCATTAACATCCTTCACAGTGATGTTTCTCATGCCCTCGTTGGCCTAAACCTTCGGAAGGCTTATGGTCCAGATGAGGTTCCTCCTATTACTCTCCTAAACTGTACCTCCGTGTTTAAACCTTGCCTAATCTAACTCTTCCAACTGTCTAGCAACATCTACCTTTCTTTCTTGCTGGAAGTTTGCCTACATTCAGCCTGTTCCTAAAAAAAAAGGTGACCGTTGTAATCCCCTCAAACTATCGTCCCATTGCTTTAATTTCCTGCCTGTCTAAAGTTTTTGAATCTCGAATTTTTTTTTTTTTAAATCAACTGGAAGATTCTCAAGCATCTATCATTAAACAACCTTCTATCCGATCACCAATATGTGTTTCCTCAAACTGCTTTACTGGTGATATAGTAGCTTTTCTTACTGAGTCTTGGTCATCCTCTTTTAGGGAGTTTTGCAAAACCTTTTCTGTTACCTTAGACATATCAAAAACTTCTGATAGAGTCAGACACAAAGCTTTGATTTCCAAAGTACCCTCTTATGAGTTCCATCCTTCTTTTTGAAACTTCAAATTTTCTTTTTTTTTTTTCTGACCATTCTATTGTTGCTGTGGTAGACGGTCACTTTTCTTCTCCTAAATCTATTAAAAGTGGTTTTACTTGCGATTCTGTCTTATCACCCTTTGTCTTCCTATTACAATATGTAAAAAAAAATCACCTTTGTCTTGTCCTTGGTCCCAAGCCATAATTTTCCAGTTATTTTCATCTAAACAAAACAGAATTTTATTTTTCCTAAAACTTTGCGTATTTGTTTAGAACAATTAATTTACTTCTTTTTTTTTTTGCCTTATTTAATTATAGTATGGGTTACGATTGTTTTTCATGTCAGGTGTCTGGTAGAACCTTTGCAAAATCTCATTTGCTTTTATAATGTTGCAAATAAGTTAAAACAATGAAAGAGAGAATATAAAGGATTTTTTTTTATCTTAATAAGATCATTATTGAGCTGACCAGATCTAGCAAGAATTTTTTTCATATTTAGAAGAATTTGCTTACATTTCAGAAATCTCAAATCTTCCAGAATGTTCAACCAGACACTTTTGTAAGATTGAAAACATACTGAAACACATTCTATAAAGACAAAGAACATTCTAGAGCACTGCTTGACAATATAAAAGTAGGGGTTTGCAGATTACCAATCAGTTCTGCTTTGGCTGCCTGATAAGACGCACCAGAAGAGATGAAATTGCATCAAGAGGCTGCAATCATTCTCCAGATACATTCTGCTACATATGTGGTCAGTTCATCAAGACAAGAGGAAAGAAGTTCTCTGTGACAGCACCTGCAAAAATGTGTGAAGCTTACAAAGCATATTTTGCTTTGCCAGTTGGGGACCAAGACAAGACCTGGGCACCTCATTTTGCTTGTGAACATTGTAAGAGAACAGTAGAAGGTAAAACAGCTGTTAGTTTTCAGGAGTAAGATCCAATTAAGAATTAAGAATAAAAACAAAATTAATTCAAGAGAAACTCACACTGTTTTTTTTTACAGGATAGTATAAAGGGGATAACAGAGCCATTCCTAGAATATGGTGTGATCCTACTGATCACTCAACTGACTGCTTTTTCTGCATGTTGAATCCTTCCAAACGCCGATCTCGGAAAAATGCACCTGCTGTTTTCTATGCAGACATTCCATCTTCCTTGCACCAGTACCACACAGTGCTGATTTTTCTGTACCAGGTCTTCCAAAAAGAAGTCAACTATCAGAAGAAAGCAGCAAGTCAGAAGATGAGCTAAAACAGAGAGGAAGACTGTGACATCACAAATACAGTTGTAGTTAGGAGGAATCCTTACTACCCAAACCAAAGAAACCTCAGTAACCTGATCAGAGATCTTGGTTTCACAAAGTCAAATGGTGAGCTTTTGATTTCAAGGCTGAAGAAATGGAATTTACTGGATGACACTGTGCAAGTGACAAACCAAAGAAAATGTCACGAACATTTCTCCAGCTTCTTTGCAAAGGAGGACAGGCTATGCTACTGCAGTAATGTATCAGGCTTGTTTGACGCTATTGGAATTGTTTGCAATGCAGATGAATGGAGACTCTTCATTTGCAGCTCCTCTAAAAGACTGAAAGCTGTACTTCTGCACGATGAAAGCAAGTATCCATCTCTGCCTCTTGTTCATTCTGTGCATCTTAAGGAGGACTACAACAGTGTAAAGCTTCTACTGGAGACTTTGAACTACAGCAAATATGGCTGGGAAGTTATTGGAGACTTCAAGATGGTGGCTTTCTTGATGGGACTGCAAGGTTTTGCCAAGAATTCGTTTTTTTTTTTTTTTTGGGGGGGGGATAGAGGCAGAGCAACATATTACCAGAGAAAGCACTGTCCTCGAAGGACTGACACTACAGTGGGAGCACACAATATCAAACATGAGCCATTGGTGAATCCTCAAAAGGTTTTGTTTCCTCCACTACACATCAAACTGGGTCTCGTGAAACAGTTTGTTATTATAGCTCTTGACAAGGAGTCTGCTGCCTTCAAATATCTTCAAGACTTCTTTCTTAAGCTTTCAGAAGCAAAGGTGAAAGTTGGTATCTTCATTGGACCACAAGTAAGGAAATTTATGAAATGCTCAGAATTTCTACAGAAGTTCACAGAAGCTATCAGCCCTGTAGTACAGGGCTGAGAGCTATATGGAACTGGTCGAAGCTTTAGTGAAAAGATATGGTGAAATGGGCTGCAGAATGTCCTTGAAGGTCCATATCCTAAATGCTCATCTCGACAATTTCAAGGAAAATATGGTAACATATTGAGAGGAACAAAGGGAGCGCTTCCACCAATATATATAATGAACTTTGAACAGAGATATCAGGGATCCTTCAATGAAAACATGAAAGATTACATTTTGGGGCTCATACGTAAAAGTGATTTATTGTATTCACGCAAATCAAGAAAACTTTTCATTTTTAATCCTATAAATCAGTTTCAGGAGTTTTAAAATGATTTTTTTTATTTGAGTTTTTTTTTTCTTTTTTTTTATCCAGTCCAAAAATGGTGAAAATGGTGAAATTCATGACTATATATATATATATATATATATATATATATATATATATATATATATATATATATATATATATATATATATATATATATATATATATATATATATATATATATATATATATATATATATATATATATATATATATATATATATATATATATATATATATATATATATATATATATATATATATATATATATATATATATATATATATATATATATATATATATATATATATATATATATTTATTTTTTTTATTTTTTTTTTTTCACAATTATAATTTTACTAAGTAAAATAATATATCACCGATTTTCAAAGTATAGTACTGTAACTGTAGAGGTACATTTGGGTGCGTCTGGCAGTGCCTTTACAACAGACAGATTGTCTGGCACAGGCCATTCTTTGGTCTGTGGGATGTTACTATTCATCTCAAATTAGTTACATGTGGTACTTCCTACGTTTGATCAAGGGGATATACGGGGGTCCTTTGAGGGCGTCTGGCATCTCCTTTGAAACAAATAATTAATCTGGCAGGGTCCATTGTGTACTCTTTGCATAATTTTTGGTCATAAAAAATTAGTTCAAGGTGGTACCTCGTATGTTTCCCCTAACACATTTTTTTTTTCTTATTATTTTTGCCCCTTTTGAGGTCACCAGGGATCAGATATAGCAGGGAAGGTTCGCCAGACGGCCAAATCTGCAAATGTTACGTTGCAGCATTACATTTCCTTGGGTCGAATGTTGGTACGTTGTTCGTTTAATGAAACTACTCCGGGTTGCCAGTCTATAAGAGTTTGTTTCAGTCGCAACCGATGAGAAAATATTAAATTCGGCTGACAAGCGAGTTGATGTAACTAGTAAGTCTCTCGAAGTGTTTAGGAATGAACTTTGATATATTTTGGGGGTAAGGCTCGCTTAATTGTAAATGACTGCTAAGACACTTTTTTTTTTTTTTTTTTTTTTTTTTTTGAAGCCTGTCCTATATCCCTTTCGCAGCAGCCAAAGGTGGACAGTAATTCCCGTCATATGGAAGAAACTGGTCTGACGAAGCCTTCTAGTTTTAGTGATGGGGCTGATTCCCTTTCCCACGTTGGCGAATTTTGCTGGCGACTCCGCTGCGACTTTCCTATGACTTCCTGCACGATGACTGTGGTACGAATGTATTGCCACTCTCTTGCTTGGTGAACGTCCTGCGAACGCGAGACGAACGTGATGCGATTGCGTTGGGGCACAAACGCGAATCCCCTACGACCGCATTGTGAACGCGCTCTCACTCTGCTGTGAATGCGCTGGTAATGCCATATGATTCATCGATGGAGTATATATGTATATATAGGAGACGGTTATAGGTGTTTTATTTTTTTCCCACATGTTTGGGTGAGCTCTCCTAGTCTGGGCACCATCAGGATGATTTCGTGGCAAGCTGGAGTAGATTTTATACAATTTGAGTTCGACCTTCACCTAGAGGAGAATGAAACTAACCAGGCTGTGAATAAACGACAAAAGGCAAGAAAGAAGCTGAAGCAGAGGGATTGGACGAAACCATGACTTTTTAGGAGACGAGAGTTTGGCTATTATGACAGTCACTGTACAACGTGCAAAATTACGTAAATAACTTCCGGGTGCCCAAGGAAATGTTTGAAGAGGTGGTCACCAGGATTATTCTTAAAATTGAGAGAAATTCTGAAGGAAGTCAATCAAACCTGATATGCGGCTGGTCATGACCGTACGGTACGTGGCCAAAATAGACAACTGCAGAAGTATAGCGTATTCTTTTAGAACGGTCTCTAACACAATAAGTAATTCCTGAGATATGTGAGGCAGTAATGAGTAAGTACATGAAGTAGATCAGGCCATACCCAAAAACATTAGAGGAATTTAAATAAGTTGCCAAACATTTTTCAAACAGCTAGAGTTTACACAATTGGTGCCCAGGACGGCATACAGTTGGCCATAAGGTGTCCTTTTTCAGGTGGATCTTTGCACTATATTTATAAAGATTTCCACTCCATTGTGCTGCTGGGATTGGTGGATACTGGCTATAACTTCCTGTACGTTGATGTTGATGTTTATGGCCATGCCGTGTGTCGGTATCGTCGCTTCTCTGCGGAGGGAGTTTGCCTACCGTTTTGCAGAGGACTGATCGCTGGCAGCGGAAGTCAAACTGTTCTCTGTCCCCTTTGACTTCCCAGTGGATGACGCCCGGGGCCACCTACAGATGGAATTGGCGGAGCTGCAGTGCAACGATGAACTGAGGGCGAAGTTTTGTACCTCCTCTTTATTACCTTCTGCGATCTCGTCCTCCCTTCTAGTAATTTTCCTAAAATATATTGTATATGTTCACTGCATTGAGGCCATGTTTGGTAGCACCTACTGTTACGAACAACTCTTCTCAGAAATGAAATACGGGAAGTTTCGCCTACGCTCCCAGATCTGCGATCGTCATCTCAACGATATCCTTCTGTTATCCACATCATCCAATGATCTGAAAATTGAATCAACTCTTCATGGCAAGCAGTACCAACCATCTCACTGATCTGCATGTTTGCAAATAAAATTGTTGTAAGAAATCACTTTTGTGTTCTCATTTTTCACTTTGGCCCATAGGGTGCTCATGATATTCTGTTCCGGCCCTCACTCTGAAAAGACTGTCCGCCAGTGCTGTACGAAGACATCGATGGGGTTAGCAGTGTAGTTAAGTAGTTGCAATATCGTATTAAGGTTCTTTTCGTTTGTTCGTTGAAACGTCTTTCGTATTAAGGATTTGATATTCAAGCAGTTACTGTTGTTACATATGCGGCACTCAGTTAATGATCTGTTTATATATGATGTAGTTGTATGTACTACTGTAAACTTGGGTAATATTGGTGTCATACATTGTTTTATATATGTATGTATGTATGTATATATATATATATATATATATATATATATATATATATATATATATATATATATATATATATATATATATATATATATATATATATATATATATATATATATATATATATATATATATATATATATATATATATATATATATATATATATATATATATATATATATATATATATATATATATATATATATATATATATATATATATATTGTGTTTTGTTTTGTTTTTCTTTTCTCTTTTACTCCTCTGGAGCTCTTTGTCACAAATACAACGGACTCTGTATTACTGTGATATGTATAAAAATTATTCGCAACTGGAACCGTATTTTATGAGAATTACATATCTGGCTACGCTTCCGCATCCCCGTGACTATAGGTTTTACTGTCTGATATATTACTGTCACAGGGCATATTGGACAAGAAGAACTGTCAACGGAGCGGTTGGGATGATTGCTCCTCTGTGAGGCTGTTCCTATTAGATAATGTTGTGACTGTGGTGTTCTTATCCTTAGGTCTTGGCATAAAATTCAGATGTCTGCTAGAATATAAAATTTATTTCAGTGATTATAGATTTTCTACAATGATGTACATGTATTTTTTAATGTTTCACATTTTTTTTTTGTTTTATTCACGAACTCATGTTGTGTATGTGTCCCTATAATTTACAAACTCTAATACATTACATTCGTACCTCTTTCGGTGTGTTTTTGTAAGGTATTTGTTTTTATTTTATCTTTAATGAAATCATTGCATAAATATAAATCTGATGCGACACATGACTGTCCTTGAACGCAGTGTCTCTAACAAAAACATTATAATAATAACATACCGGAGCAAATAACCTATATATAGCAATAATCGATGAATAATACTAAAATATAAATAAATAGATAGATAAATAAATAAATAAATAAAAATGCTCTTTATGTAACGCTAAACTTAATTCCAATGTTTATAATTTGTGTGTTCTCAAATGTTCTCACCTGAAAACGGTCTGATGATTGACAGGTGTGCAGGGAGGACCGTGGGCTGCAATGAAGTTATCACCAGTACATCCGATGGGTACGTTCTGAAACGTTTTATGGACATGGTCATAAAAAAAAAATGCATTTGAACAGGAAGGGAAGTTTGGACATTATTACACACACACGTATATTTTTCTTCTTCTTCTTCTTCTTCTTATGATTATTATTATTATTATTATTATTATTATTATTATTATTATTATTATTATTATTATTATTATTATTATTATTATTATTTTTATTATTATCATTACTATTACTATTTTTATTATTATTATTTTCTTCTTCTTCCTCTTCTTACTATTATTATCATTACTATCATCATCATCATCATCATCATCATCATTGCAATTTGTGTGCTATAGTAATGATACGTTGGTGCTACGCGTCTGGATGATGTGTGGACTGTGTATGAGTATGCGATGCAATGTCTAGACCATCCTGTATGTGATCGCCGGCCTGATATATAGATAGATAGATACTCGTAGATTATTATTATTATCATTATTATTATTATTATTATTATTATTATCATCATCATCATTGTTATATTATTATTTTTATTATTATCATCATCATTTTCATCGCCATCAGCATCGGCGTCACTTTCATTCGGTGGAGAAAACAAGGATTTCAAATTAATTCAAGAAGACAATGATAACCATAAAGGAGGCGCAACGCAGGACAAATTTCTCTCAACATGTTCGTCGTTTTTGCTTGGGGCTGGGCAAAATGAGCAGCAAATAACGTCTTGCTGCTCGTTTTCTGTTGTCGGAAATAATGGAAAACGGTTCTGTTGCTGGACTTGCTGAGAGTATTTGAAGTCAAATGGCGGTCGTACTACAGGATGTACATGTAATATAAAATCATAATGTCGTGATTTATGAGTAAACTTGTCAACTATAACTTAGAAAAACGAAGTATATGTGCCAGTGTGTGCATGTGATTTGTGTGGTGTGTGAAATTATTTATAGCGCTTATTTGACAACTGCAGCTAGAGAGATAAACAATGTGTCGTGATAGTCACGCGTTAAGTCTTGCAGAAGTGTAAAAGCTCGGCACGAATCAATTGAGCTATAGTGGATCCAGACTATTAAGATTGGTACTCGGAGTGTTTGCTGTACCTGCTCGCGCTGTTGTCTCCTCAACCCCGGAGTGACCTGATCATGTCCAGCCAGGTACGGCCTGTGGAGACAGCGCCACACAGCCTCTATGAGTTACCAAGTGGAGCAAAATATTGACAGCGTCGTTGTTCTATTATCATATCGAAAGCTATTAAAGAAAAAAAAATAAATAAAATATATATATATATATATATATATATATATATATATATATATATATATATATATATATATATATATATATATATATATATATATATATATATATATATACGCAGACACCTATCCTCATATTTATAATATTTTCGGCTCTAAGTGCAGTTCCCTAATTTATCAGGCCTAAAACGTTGCCTTCTAACAAAAGACTGGATTTTGACGCTTAGGAACCGTTACCCAAAGTGGATGCTCTTCCTACTTCTGTGTTCGTGATCAGGATTCAAACCCGTGTGATTAAGAACCTTTCGGCCTACAAAACGCATGCGCGATCCCTATGTACAACGCCGGCCCCATATATCATTGTCCATATAATATTCAGGTCAAATGACGCGCTCTCTTGCAACCGGTGGGTGGAGCTTTGAGTCCCTCCGGATGACGTAGAGGGAACCCCTTCCTTCACCCCTACCCAGACTCCCTCTCGTTTTCTTTCGCACTTTCAATGCATTCTATAGATGACATTTAGGGGGCCTAACCTCTCTCCTGTTTAGGTCTTAGGAGTAAGTGTATCTTTCTATACCTACCACAGAATGTATTGGTAAAAAAATAAAAATAAACGTACTTTAGGTTCCGTTTATAGTCGGTTACTGGTAAGTGAAAACTGTACACTCTTGCTATGATGAGATAACTTGTTTGCGCTTGCAAAACTAAATCCATAATTTGTGTCGCATTTGTCAGCAATCTGTGGAAAAGGGTATTTTGCTTCCTGTGTTCCAGTGCTCGGCACCCTTCGACGCTGCAAACATGGACCATTTTAGATGTGACCCCAAAAAGGCTGGAACATCAAAATAGGCCTACGCCTCATCCTCTGAGATAAATTGTTAGTGTTAAGGACTTGGTGGTATAATATGGTAAACAAAATGATAAATGATGATGATGATGATGATGATGATAATGATAATAATAATAATAATAATAATAATAATAATAATAATAATAATAATAATAATAATAATAATAATAATAATAATTAATCATAATAATAATAATAATAATAATAATAACAATAATAATAATAATAATAATAATAATAATAATAATAATAATAATAATGATAATAGTAATAACCAAATAATAATAAAAGATAAACAGCGATATCAACCTGAGGTAATCCACAACCTTGATGCGGGCTGGGGTTCGTGCCACAATAGTTGTTATGTCAGACTCCTCTCGTTGGAGCTGGCCCACCATGCCATTGAAGTGCCCACCCATATCTTCCCCGAAAGTCCGGTCAGGTTCAGCATGTATTTCCGTTCTGAAACACACACACACACACACACACACACACACACACACACACACACACACACACACACACACACACACACACACACACACACACACACACACACACTGATTAATTATGGGTATCTTAATATATTGCAAATGTAATTGTACACATTAGTATAAAAAAATAGACATTAGTGTAAGAAAAAAAAAGCTGGTTTAATCAATGGAACCCCATATCTGCAATAACGCCTAAGAAGAAAACAAAACAGTAAAAAAAAATAATAATAATTAATAAATAAATAGAGGAAAACAAAGCTACCTCAGTAATAGTATTAATAGTGGTAATAACAAAAACAACAACAACTACAACGACAACAATAATAATAATAATCATAATAATAATAATAATAAGAAGAAGAAGAAGAAAAAAAAGATTACTATTATTATTATTATTATTATTATTATTATTATTATCATTATTATTATTATTATTATTATAGTGATATTAATGAAAATAGAAGTAATAATAATAATAATAATAATAATAATAATAATAATAATAATAATAATTAACAATAATAATAATAATAATGATCATAATAATGATAATATTATTATTATTATTGTTATTAGTAGTAGTAGTAGTAGTAGTAGTAGTAGTAGTAGTAGTAGTAATAGTAGTAGTATTGTTGTTGTTGTTGTTGTTGTTGTTGTTGTTTTTATTATTATTATTATTATTATTATTATTATTATTATTATTATTATTATTATTATTATTATTATTATCAATAATATCTAAAGTAGTAAAACAAAACAAAAAATAGTGATAACAGCATTTTTAAGGATTTTTCTTGTGGGAAAAATCACATTCATTTTCTTCTAAGACTTTTTTTTTTCAAGGTTTCAACAAGGATAATTTTCTGAACATACTTATGGTGCAATTTATTATAATAGGATGTTGCATTTCAGTTTCTTTTCTTATATTTTCTGGTTTCTGGCCAATGATAAAATTCTACACTGGATTTCCATTACTACTTAATGAAAAACAATCTTTATTTCTGCAATGGTATTAGGGAAGTATTTGGCGTTCTTGGAATTGACTGTGAACCAAGTCACATGAGGGTGTTTGTTGATGGATATCTGTACAGCATTAAATCTATTTTGTTTCACATAGGAAACTCCTTCCCAGGTTGTACACTGTTACTTTAAAAAGGCCGCTTTGCAACTAATCTGGTTTTCCTTACTGAATCTTGGTCATCCTCTTTTAAAGATTTTGGTGAAACCTTTGCTTTTTTGCCTTAGACATATCAAAAGCTTTTGATAGAGTCCGGCACAAACGTTTGATTTTCAGACTACCCTCCAAGGCTTCTATCTTTTTCTCTGTAATTTCATCTCAAGTTTCCTTTCTGACTCTTCTATTGCTGGTAGACGGTCATTGTTCTTCTCCTAAGGCTATTAACAGTGGTGTTCCTCAGGGTACTGTCCTGTCATCCACTCTCTTCCTATTATTCATCAATGTTTAGACCAAACTTCTTGTCCTATCCACTCCTACCGTGCAGTTTTCATAGACGTCCAACCCTTTAGGAAGTAAACAGTTCACGCAGGCAAGCCACAGAAAGCCTGACTTCTGATCTCTCGAAAATTCCTTTTTTGGTGTAGAGCAAAAACTCAGTTCCTCCATCTATCAACTCGACCCAACCTTCCGGATAATTATCCACTTTTCTTCAATGACACTCAACAATCCCCCAATTCTACACTGAACATCTTCGGTCGGTCCTTTACTTATAAACTAAACTGGAAACTTCACATCTCATCTCTAGCTAAAATAGCTTTTATGAAGTTAGGAATTCTGAATCGTCTCCGCCAGTTTTTCTCACCCCCCACCCCCCAGCTGCTAACTGTTTAAAGGGGCCTTATCCGTCCATGTATGGAGTATGATTCACATGTATAGGGAAGGGGGGCTTCCACTCATAAAATTATTTTAGTCTCGTTCAGTCTCGTTCTCATCGCCGCAATGTTGCATGTCTTGCTATCTTTTACTGCTATTTTCATACTGACTGCACTTCTGATCTTGCTAATTGCATGCCTTCCCTCCTTTCGCGACCTTGCTGCACTAACCTTTCTTCTTTCTCTCATCCGAATTCTGTCCACCTCTCTAATGCAAGAGTTAACCAGTATTCTCAATCATTCATCCCCTTCTCTAGTAAAGTCTGGAACTCCCTGCCTGCTTCTGTATTTCCTCCTTCCTATGACTTGAATTACTTCAAGAGAAAGGTTTCAAGACACTTTTCCTTTAATGTTCGATGATTCTCTTGACATCTCTTTTGGGACTGGCACCTTAGTGGAAATATTTTCCTTTTTTCTCTTTTTGTTTCCCTTGGCCATTGATCCTCTTGCATAAAAAAAAAAAATAATAATAATAAAATAAACACATGAATATCTTTCTTTCATTCTAGATCGGATCAAATACAAAGAACATCAAATTCTTGTTTGCTCAAATTAGAAAATTGTAGTCATTCGTAATGGATGGAAAACTGGCTTTACAAAATACATGTGTTTCTTATGTAAGTGGGTAGCCAGGCAAGACCAGAACATTACTTCCGATCTGAATGGCCACCAAGAGGCAAAGTGACACAAAGGTCTCACAATGTTCTTAATTAACCAACTGTGAATAAAAAAGGAGAATATCATTTTTCCACCACAATATACATATCTGGGCTTGATGAAACGGTTCGTCAAACAGTTGATGCATGATAAACAAACATTCGTATACTTATGAAATCAATAAATAAATAAATAAATAAAAGTAATGCAAAAGTTAAGGAAGGCATGTTTGTGGGACCGCAAATTTGTGACCTCATGCTTGACAATGAATAATTCAGTTAACGATAAATGAAAATGAGTCAGCACCTTAATGTGCATTTAAGTGTGTGTAGAGGTCTTTTGGGAAAGCAAAACTAGATCCATTACAATGTTTTAGTGGACGAACTTATCAAAAGCTAATGGCATCTAGGTTACAATGTCAGTGAAACTTCATTTTCAGGATTCGTATCTTCCTTTTTTTTTTTTTTTTTTCCCGGAGAATGCAGGAGCTGTCACCGTTGAACACACAGAGAAATTTTCATCAGGATATAACTAAAATGGGGAGTAGCTACACAGATAAATGGAGCCCAACCATACTAGCTTATTTTCTTAGAATCTGATGCGTGACGAACCAAGAATATCGTATAAATAACAAAGAAAATACTAATAAGCACACAAATGCTTACTGAATTTAAAGTTAAGTGATAATTAGATTACAATGCTTGAAGTTCAGTTCCCCGTCAAAAGGACGATATATTAAAATGTTACGACATTTTTTTTTTTTTATCATATTTCCACATTTTGGGTAAAAAAAAATGCACTTGGCTATTAAATAAAACTGTAACGTGTCTGAGGTATATGGTTGTCAGATTTAAAATTAGTACCATTGAAATTATATTAAAAATTACGGACTGGACTATGATAGTAATAATAATAATTTAGTGGCAAAAATAATAAAGACTATAACAATAAGTACACTAAGAACAGCAATAATAATAATAATAATAATAATAATAATAATAATAATAATAATAATAATAATAGTAATAAAATATAGCTATACAATCATAACAATAATAACAATATAGTAATATTTCGGCAATAACATTTGTTTTAGTGAGACTCACTCAACTAGCGTACTTGCTATAGTGGCCGTATTAGGAGCGCTATTCCCAGATTGGTACATAATATACAATACATAATATACATATACATATACATAATATACAATACATAATATACAACCAAAACATTAATCTAAAATAGTTTAGGCTGCACTAGTAGTATGAATGAATAGAAAACGGGAGTCGCAAGCTGGTCTATGGGTGGGTGGGGGGATTATAAGTCATTCTCTTGCCAGCGTTCACAGACATTATTTCTCGTCTCCACGGTTTTCACCGCAGACTCGGCACCTGCTGTTTTTCTGCACGACTGTTCTGTCGGTCTGTCTTCATGGTTAGTACCTGGTGTTTCTACAATGAAGCACTTGTTGTTTATCTTGAGTGAGCTCCTCTGTTGTTGTTTTCCCGGATGGCTAGTGTGTGCCAGGCCTTTTTGAGGATTTATTTTTTCTTCCTTTTTGTCTTTGGGACTTTTCTTGCTCATTTATTGTGCTTTCTCTGGCGGTCCTTATGGCGCAATAAGGGGCACCGGCCAAGAGCAACATGAATACATAAAAAAAATAAAAAAAAGGCCTACTGAGATGGCAGTCCATGAACAAGGTCCGAAGCGGTACTCAAAACTTGAAGGATACTCGTAAGTGTCTTGAAATCTTCCTCTTGAAGGAATTCAAGTCATAGGAAGGTGGAAATACAGAAACAGGCATGGATTTCCAGAGTTTACCACAGAAAGGGATGAATGATTGAGAGTACTGGTTAACTCTTGCATTATAGAGGTGGACAGAATAGGGGTGAGAGAAAGAAGAAAGTCTTGTGTAATGAGGATGCGGGAAGAAGGGAGGCATGCAGTTAGCAAGATTAGAAGAGCACTTAGCATGAAAATAGCGGTAGAAGATAGCTAGAGATGCATCATTGCGGCGATGAGGAAAAGGCTGAAGACAATCAGTTAGAGGAGAGGAGTTGATGAGACGAAAAGCTTTTGTCTAGAAGAGCGGTACTGAGTGGAACCCCTCCAGACATGTAAAGCATACTCCATCCATAGACAGGTATAGCCCTTGTACAGAGTTAGCAGCTGGGGAGGGGGGGTGAGAGAAACTGGCGGAGACGTCTAAGAACGCCTAACATCATAGAAGTTGTTTTAGCTAGAGATGAGATGTGAAGTTTCCAGTTTAGATTATAAAAAAAAGGACAGACTGAGGATGTTCAGCGTAAAAGAGGGGGAGGGGGCAGTTAAATGTAATTGAAGAAGAGGGGATAGATGTCTGGAAGGTTGTGTTGACTTGATAGATGGAGGAATTGGGTTTTTGAGGCATTGAACAATACCAAGTTTGCTCTACCCAAATCAGAAATTTTTGAGTGATCAGAAATCAGACGTTCTGTTGTTTCCCTGCATGAATTGTTTACTTCATGAATGGTTGGATGTCTATGAGGGTTGTGGTACCACCTTAGGGATATCCTACCCCTTGAGGGGTACCTTCCACTTACAGATGCCTGAGATCTCATATTTACCCTGTTCTTGGCAGACTATCATTCATTTAGGGATGTATACCTTCTCTTTTTTAGGTTTAATCTGACTTTTACTTGTTACATGCTTGCACAGTCAGGTTTTGCCTTCAAGACAGGGTCTTCGAGTCTATCCCTCATATAGGAGGAGGCAGTCGACACCTGCCGAAACGATAGTTACTCCCAGTGAGGTCTAAAGCACTGTTCACTGGGGGTGCTGTGAACTTATCATTAAACCCAGCTGTGACCTCACTGAACGTTTCAATTTGTGTTTCACAACACAAGGGGGCAGTCACAGCCTGCCCTCTAAAGACAACTCTCTTTCTCCACAAAAAATTACAAGCACCTAATAACACACACACCATTCACTCAAAATTTTTAAAATCATCATGGCGACTCCTACACCAGCCTCGGAGTCCCCATCTGAGGGGGGGGAACATAAATGTCCCCAGATCGGACTGCTTTTCTGTCGACGACCCTAACCGTCTTGACACCCCACTCAACTTTTTCTTCATTAGCTTCTGCAAAATTCGCGGTCTACGATCTAATTTTCAATCTGTAGAACACCACCTCTCCTCTTCTAAACCTCATCTTCTTTTCCTCACTGAAACTCAGGTGTCTGAGGCAACTGACAGTAGCCGCTTTTCTGTTCCCTCCAACTTTCTCTATCCTCATTTTCGATCCAAAGCTGGATGCTGCGTTTGTGTGCGCAGTGACTTAACCTGTTCTCGTGCCCACGCTCTTGAATCTTCCGAGTTTTCCACCATCTGGCTACGACTACAGAGTCACTCTCAAATTAAATTTATCTGTGCTGTATACCTCACACCTAACTCCTCTGACTATAAGAAATTCTTTGACTTCTTAACTTCCAAAGTGGAGCACATTCTGACCCTCTTCTCTTTTGCAGATATCTCCATTCTTGGAGACTTCAATGTTCACCACCAGCTTTGGCTTTCCTCTTCCTTCTCTGACCATTCTGGTGAACTAGCCTACAACTATTCTCCACGACCTAGAGCAATTGGTACAACACCCTACTCGTATTC